>NC_134825.1:150258573-150568370 GCF_004210375.1 Tachypleus tridentatus | reverse complement strand
AATAAATTTCCATTTAATACAACATGAGGCCCGGTAAGTGCTTAGGGTGATGGCTCGTAATCTGAGGGTCGCGGGTTTTAAACACCGTCTCACCAAAACTGCTTGCCCTCTCTACCTCTTAGCCGTGGGCCAGTCTCACTATTTGTTGGTAAAAGAGTAAACCAGGAGTTGGCGGTGGGTGGTGACGACTAGCTATCTTCCCTCTAGTCTTACACTGCTCAGTTGGCCAAACATGGCTAGGTGGTTACGGAAAGCAATCAGAGGTTCGAGGGTTCGAATCCCCATCACACCAAACATGCTCGCCCTTTCAGCCGTGAGGGCATTATTATGTGACGGTTAATCCCACTATTCGTGGATAAAAGAGTAGTCCAAGAGATGGCGATGGGTGGTGATGACTAACTGCCTTCTCTTTAGTCTTACACTGCAAAATTATGGATGGTTAACGCAGATAGTCCTCGTGTAGTTTTGCGTTAAATTAAAAAAACAAAAAATATGAAAGTAATTTAAAAATTAGGCGAAAAGTTTGAAGTTTCATCTACTTACTAAGACTGGTCAAAACATGAAATATTTTTGTTTAATCATAGCATTTGATTATACTTGTAATGAGTCTGAAATTACTCAGTTTGTTAAGCAGAACAACCTCCTATCCCGGTGGCCCAATGGTAGGCTGGGAACTTAAAATCGAGTTTTGATAGTCGCAATGGGATCATTTTGAGACCCCAATAGAACAGCGGTATGTCTGCAAACTCACACCGCTAGAAACTGGGTTTCAATACCCGTGGTGGGTATAGTATAGACAGCCAGTTGTGTAGCTTTGTGCTTGCTTCCAAACAAACAAACAAGCTCGTCAGGTACGTTTGTGCTTGGGAACAAACAAACAAAAATAAAGCATATAGCTGATTTTCCAAAATAAAACACACTACACGTTATCTAAATATGGTAAACAAAAAATTCACGTATTCTTCCAACCGCTAGAAGGAGCTTTTATTACATGCCGTGATCACACTTCCGCGTGTATTGTTGGTTTTTATTTTATAACTGAATACTTTCAAGTTTCAAACATATTTTCTTGTATTAATAGTAAGTACTGCCGAATAATAAATACATATATTATTTCAGTAATTTTACGATTATCAGGTATGGTAATAAAATGAAGTTATCAAATATTTAATATAATATAATGTAAATTTTGCATTATGAAATAAATATAATTAATCGAAAATAAAGTACAAGAGAGGGTTTGTGAACGTGGTGTTTGTTCAGACCAATCCACAGATAACTTTTTTATTGGGGGGGGATGGTATAAATAAATAAGACATATATTGGAACTACAAATGATATTTAATTTTAAAACTTTTAATTTATTCATTGTTATGCACATTTTTCCCTTTGATGGTAACATAATTAATTTATTTTAACACTTTACGTTGCTAAACACAACTGATGACCCGGGCGTTGGGGCGTTCGACTCCCCATTTGATGATCGCTTGTGTGAATTGTCGTTACACCAAACATGCTCGCCTTTCTGCAGTGGGATATTATAATGTCACTTTCAATTACACCAACCGTTGGTAACAAAGTAGCTTAAGAGTTGGCGGTGGGTGATGATGACTAGCTGCCTTCCCTTTAGTTTTACAGTGTTAAATTAGGGACGGTTAGTGCAGATAGCCGTCATGTAGCTTTGCGCGAAATATCAAAAAAACGAAACTGATATTTGCTGAAGAAAGAAAAAAACCAATAACTACCAGTTTATGTTTATGTATTTTAATTACAGTTATACGAGTTACAGAAATAAAGCAAAAGCTGTTTACAACCAGATCGTTGTATTCGGTATAAACATAAAAATGTAAATAATTAATTCAAAACTATAGTGATTTTAAATATTTTACTTAAATAAAAGAAAATGCTTCGTTACGACCTCCTAAAGTAATTGGTTTAAGCTGCCATCTATAATATAAAAAATTTTGGATAACGACTCCAATTTATTATTATTCATATAGAATTGTTAAAAAACAAAATCAAAGACAAGATTAAAAAAACTTGTAAGTTTCTAATGAGTTAATTAATTTTTGGTATTAAAATTCTTTACATTTACTATGCGATTTGTTATTTGAAAACAAAAACTTAATCCGAATTCAATAACAACTTATAAACTGTGACTACCAAAAAACTTTGAATATTTTGCTTTATATAATTGAGTGCTTATAATGCCAAAGTTTGGTATATGATCCCAATTTTGTGCACAGCACAGACACTTTATCATGCAACTTAACAAAAAAATAATCAAACAAATGATTAGAGACAAAAGTTCAAGCAAAAAGCTGCGCAAAGCGCTGTTTCCTCTATTTCTGCTGAAAGGAATTAATCTTGTCTTTTAGCGCTATAAGGTTAGAATCCTACTGCTGAGCTGAAAAAAAAAAACCGAATGTAATTTGCTCTGAATAAAATACAAATATACGTGATTGTTTCAATTATTTTTAATTAAACTTAAGGCAAATACTGGCAATAAATGAAATGAACACAGTTATTTTGTTAGGTGTGATAATGAAACAAGTAGAAATAACATAAACAAAAACAGCAACTTGACTAATTGCAAAACATATATTTTTCTTATTCATAATTCGTTTGTACACAACGTAGCTGAGTTATTTGATAACAAAGAACACATGATTATTCATTCCTTGAAAACAAAGCGAATAAAAAATGTATGACATATCAGCTGAACACAATTTAGGGACCTTTCAAGTCCAGGTTTGTAGTCGTCCTTTACTGTGCTTTTTAAAATAAAACAAATATTGATACGTACGTATATGATATTTAATAAGAATAAAAAATAATAACTGCCAGCAAGTGCTTACATTTCTCATTAACTATAAAAAAATAATGTTTCATGATAATGTAAAGTAAGATATTACGAAATCATGTTTTTAAGAACGAAAGGAAACTGTTGATAAAATAGTAGGCTTAAAACAATATTGAAAGATAACTGCTTATAAATACGTATGTTCCACAAGAACGAGAATTGGTTTACGGTTTGTTTTAAATTTCGCGCAAAGCTAGACGAGGGCTATCTGCGCTAGCCGTTCCTAATTTAGCAGCTAGTCATCACTACCCACTGTCAACTCTTGGGCTACTCTTTTACCAACGAGTAGTGCGACTCACCATCACATTATAACGCCCCCACGCCTGAAAGGACGAGCATGTTTAGTGTGAGGGGTATCGAACCCGCGACCCTCAGATTACGAGTCGAGTGCCTTAACCATCTGGCCATGCTGGGCCACGACTAAATGTGTTGAAAACAAAAGAAGTTATGCAGACAAAATCATGTTCCAGAATAATAGTAATCTTTGGAAAAATTGTGTTTTTGAACAACGAAATGTAACTGATAACAAAAATCATGTTATTTTAATTTTAACGTGAAATGTATACGCATAATATATATATATAGTGTAAAAATTATGTTTCATGGTGTGAGAAATAACTTCGACCAAAATCATGTTATATAACAACTAAAAACAGTTGTTGACAAAATCATGTATCATTATTAAAGCCAAAAATAGCTGCTGACAAAAAAAAATACAATAAAGTTTAATAAAGTAGAGCAAAGCTGTTAAGAAAATTCTGAGATGTGTCGTGTGCAAATGGATTTTATTAGAAAACACTAACTGGTAGTGAGTGAACATATTTCGAAACATTTAAATGCAACACGAAAAAATAAATACATTTCAGATTTGATCATTAACATGTAAACACGTATACGGTAACTGAAAATGTCAAAGTAAGAATGAGTTTTATATTAAAACAAAAGAAGTCCAAAATGTTCCGCTTAACCCTGTGTGTCTCGTTGTTGCTACGGTGATCAACTATGTTGCGGTTAGTAAATGCTGGTTTAATTTTTTAAGTAATACCCAATTTAGAATATCAACATTAATTAAATTAGTACAAGGCAGAGCTCTTTGTGAGACACAATGTGTCGAAGCTGTTAAAACGAAGCATATTAAGACAAAAACGCGCACTGGAGAAAAAACTCCTGGATTACTGGAGTGTTTCTATTTGAATTTAGAAGGTTTCTTAATAAATAAAGTACATCGCTTTTGTAAAGCTTCCAATTGGAAGAAGGAAATTGATAACGATTAATATCCTAGAAGATGCAAAACAGCTTCGTTGTAAATTAATTTCGGTTTACACAAACATTTCACATCAGCAATGAAGTGAAACGTATAATAACAATATGACAACACTCCATCGTTCTTCAGAAGAAGAACAAATCACTTAACTATCAGAGTAGATAGATTTGTATTTCACACAAAACACGTTATCATGTTTTATTACTTCTGCTTCTTCATCATGGTCTATGGTGACATTTTGCGTTATTTACTGGGCTGGCCTGGCATGACGAGGTGGGTTAAGGCGTTCGATTCGTAATCTGAGGGTGGCGGGTTTGAATCCCCGTCGCGCCAAACATGCTCGCCCTCTCAGCCGTGGGGGCGTTATAATGTTACGGTCAACCCCACTATTCGTTGGTAAAAGAGTAGCCCAAGAGTTGGCAGTGGGTGGTGATGACTAGCTGCCTCCCCTCTAGTCTTACACTGCTAAATTAGGGACGGCTAGCACAGATAGCCCTCGAGTAGCTTTGTGCGAAATTCAAAACAAACAAACCCTACCCATCCATATGTTATTATGTTATATTCAATTATGCATGTATTATAAATTTGTTTCTTTTTTCAGAGAAATATGGCCGATGTAAGCCCATTTACACTTGAATAGCATATTGTGACAAGTACGTGGGTACATGAGCGCAAGAATACTGGTGACACTACACAGATACACTGGATACCTAAGATATATGGATGGGTTGGGATTTACAGGCCACCCTGTATAATATGTTAGAACCTGTGTTTTTGAAATACTAAGGCACCAGTATAGGAGAAGAATTTTGATTAAATCATTTTGAAAATCACTAAATAGAAAGTACATAATATTTCTAGTATATTTTGGAACTATTATTCTAACAGATACAGGCACAATGGGAAATCAAGTGTTTCATATTCTAACAGATATAGGCACAAAGGGAAATCAAGTGTTTCATATTTTAACAGATATAGGCACAAAGGGAAATCAAGTGTTTCATATTCTAACAGATACAGGCAAAAAGGGAAATCATGTGTTTCAGGGCGTTTCCTCTTACAGTTTTTTCTTCTCAGGCATTTAATCTGAAATTATTGAATTTTTTGAGTGGTAGAATCTGTTTTGATATTCATTAAACAAGTCTGCTAAAGAGAGAAAATTTCTCTCCAATAGTAGAATATACAGAAAGTCCTCAAATTGCTCTGAATGTGGTAAGAGTTTGAAACTCTGTACAGTCTGTCCATAAATGAAAGTTTATAAACAATTTCTATAAGACCTGCTCAGAAATTACCTTTAGTGAGATGCCTGCTTGTTTTCAGATACTTACGAAAAGTTTTCATAGGACTATCTTTGCTAGCTATAGCCAACGTTTTGGCTGCTTTTATCTGACCAAATAGCGGCATTTGACTGTCATTCCTTATAAAGGAAGTACGGCTCCAAATCGTTTTTTTTCGCAGTGACGAGATGCAAACATTAGACCCGCAAGTACATAAATCAGCACGCGCACCACTGGTCCACGTTTGGCTCGAGATGCTTCTTAGTGTGTTGCGTCTCAAAGGTACATCAATATATGTGTACCTTTTTAAACATCTTGCGTGTGCGACGACATGTGGGAAACCCAAGAGATAAGTTGAAACCAAATGAAAATCTCGTTATTTCAGGTAATTCATACAAAGTCTCCAGTGTCGATAAGAAACTTTAACATGGCATTTAAGTTTTACAGAATGGCTCTCACTAGTACTAACCACAACTTAGATAACTCATCATTACAAAATTGAATACTTATATATTCATTTGAAAGTACATTGTTATACTGTGGATCACAACACCGCTGAAACATTGTCAGGGTACTTCATGTAGAAGCATTGGTTCTAAAACATATTGTTACAGTGTGGATTGCGCCCGGCATGATCAGATGGTTAGAGCACACGACTCATAATCTGAAGGTCGCGGCTTCGAAGCCCCTCACACCAAACATATTCATCTTTTCAGTTGTGGGGGCGTTATAAAGTTGCGGTTAATTCCATTATTCGTTGGTAAGAGAGTAGCTCAAAAGTTGGCGGTGGGTGGTGATGACTAGTTACCTTCCTTCTAGTCTCACACTGCTAAATTAGGGACGGCTAGCGCAGATAGCTCTCGTGCAGCCTCACGCGAATATTAAAAATAAACGAACAATGCATAGTGAAACATGGATGAAATATTATTACGGAACTTTAAGTTAGATGCTTTGATTCTAAAACACCTTGTGACAACGTGAATAACAACATATATAAACTCTGATAGATTGTTTAGGCAGAGTATTCACGACGAAGCTTTGTAGAATGGACGACAACTGCCTGTTGTGAAGACACAAGTCTCGAGAACGACGTTTCTTGAAGACGAAAGGCGGAAGACTTTCGAAACGTCGCATTCTATACTCGTGTCTCCACAACAGACAGTCGTCGTCCATTCTACAAAATTTCATTAAACACGTATAAACTGTTATCATTAAACTTTCATTTGGATTCAGCGATTCCAACACAAACTGTTACAGTGTGAAGTACAACATCAAACAGAACTCCAACTATTCAAAACATCTGAGATTCATCGCCTATACTCTATAAGTTTTTATTTCCTTGTTTTTGCCACAACAGAAATAAGATAAAACTCAATTTTTTTTACGAAACGAGTTGTAAAGGAAGAATCCATTTATTTTACTTCTGATTATATGCTGAAGTTTTTAAGTGAATTATACGCAATTCTTGTAACTTTATTTTGAATAACTGGACGCTAATCCTGAGTGGAATGTACATTTAGTACTAAATTAAAGCTACCTTGAAGTGAATACCATGTTAATGTTTAATTACAACATTTGGATGGTCATATTTAAGAAATCCTTGAAGTTTTGGTTCTGTGATGAAAAAAGAAACGTATTCCAGAAATACTGATAATTTGCCACGATCTTTTTGGACATCTAGTAACAAGTTGTAGTTTTTAATTTGTGGACTTACCATACTAAAATTGAAAGCATACAAATAGAACTATCTGTCTGAAGGGAGTCTGCAAACCCAAATGTAATTTATATTAAATACCTTTTCAATTAAATTCTAGCTCATCCTTAATCTCAATAAGATTACACATAAAGCTTTTGTAGAAACAATGAGATTAAAAAAAACATACACTCTGTCTCCCTAGGGACGAGCTTACACAATCCAATAATCAATAACAGCTGGTTAGGTAGATTTTGTTCGTTTCAATTAATTTTCGTTTTATTTGGAATAAAGAAAAACTAAAGAGAAAGAGACTAATGGAAAAAGTCCTCGCATCTTGGATGATTTGGAATTTTCTGGCATTTTGTGGCGAAACTGACAAACTTTCTTTCCTGTGTGTGTGGTTTTAAAACGACAGAGAAAAGCCCACTTTAACATGTAACAGTGTGCAAGTTAGATATTGATTAAATTATCGAGAAACAACTTTTGACGTTAATAGGTTTATTCAAATTACGTTTACTTACTTAAGTTGTAAAATTACTAATCTATCTTTCTGTCCAACATAGAGTCTATTCTCAGTACTGTGAGTGATTTTAAGAGAAAAAGAAAACGATTACCAGAGGATATAAAACGTGGACTTATTTTTCTGGTCACATTCCAATTAGTTTATTATTTTTAATTAATGCTGCTTCTTCGAACTCACTCTGAAACAATAAACCTATCACATTAGTAATTTCTGGACTTAATCAAAATGTGTAATTTCTGTTCTGCGAATTAGTCTTTGAAAGAATTAATTTACATAATATACTGAAGACATCAGAGACCGCTCTCTGTAATCTGATAAATGGAATCTCAAAAACGCAAACACATACACAAACCATCAATTAATAACTACCAAAACCTTATATTTAAATATATATATATGCTTTGGAAAATATGTTGGCTTTGTATCTGGACACTATTGCAGAGAATTAATTAGAACTTTAAAGTTAAAGTATTCAAGAGCTGATGATATCATTTAAGGTCAATACACAGCTAGTGATGACAACACCTAGTATATTCTGTATCTCTAGTTTGTATATAAGTTTTAAAGAAAGTCTTTACCATAAGTAACCATTTTAATTCTTTTTGCAGTATGGTTACTGAAATTTGTGTGAAAATATAATCTATTTCGTGAATTAGGATAACACTATTATTATTGCCAGAATAATTATTGCATTATTGCCAGAATAATAATACTTTAAACAACACACACTCAATTTTTTCACACCACGTGCTGCTATAAAGCCAATCAAATAGCGTTTTCGTAGCCACGGGCTACATGTAAATAAACATCTTAGAAACTTAATACACGTGGTATATTTTAACGATACTTTCTATCTTGATAAGTACACAATGATTTCGTGATAAGTGATACATCTAAGTATCAATCACAGTTTTTTTGGTTTTGTATAATTACATGTTATTTGTAAGTACCAACCACAAAAAAACGTGATCGTTATAAGTACCGACAATAGACATCATAAAAGGACGGACAAACCATTTCATAGAAATAAAACAAATACATCAAACACATCACGAAACTCAATTTCCATTTTGTGCCACATCAACTACATCCTTACAGATCAACATCCAAGGTTAATACTTCGTGAAAATCAGCAGCAACTATAGATTAAAAACACAAACAACACAAAAATGCGAACAACAATCCGAGAAAAGAAACATCTACAGAAAACAGCAAAAAACAAGTACCAGGGAGCTTCCCACATCTAGTATTCAAACACAAACACCCGAAAGATCCAAATATAAAGAGCTACAATAGACGTGTCTAAATATTCAAGAGATCCAAATGTAAGGAGTCACATACAGTCATATCTCCACATTCTGAGTCACCAGAATATGATCCAGATAACAGCAAATAATTTACAGGAAAGTCTACACTGACGCTACTGTAAACTGCATCCTAACGCTGAGTCAATTTTTTCCAGGCTTTTTAAACTAATATTTTAAACAGCTAATTAGTATAGCAGCCTCTTACAATTATTATGAATGTCTGACCTGTACTAATGATTTCTTTCTGGATTAGGCTCCAACAAGGACACTGGTCAGGCAGGTTTTTTGACGTCCTGCCAGTGAAAAGTAGATTTTTTTTCCTGCCCTCCCCCTCATCAAATTCTGTGGCACTACGTTTTGTTCTGGTGTTGGCTCTTTGTGTTTAGTTGTCGCTGGTTCCTAGGCTTGTTTTCTTTACTCAGTCGGATATAATAATTCAGTTGTTACTTATTTCATTTTGCACGCTGTTGTTGTTTTGTTGTTTTTTGAATTAAGCACAAAGCTATACAATGGGCTATCTGTGCTCTGCTCACCACGGGTATCGAAACCCGGTTTTTAGCGTTGTAAGTCCGCAGACATACCGCTGAGCCACTGTGGGGGACTATTTTGCACGCACGCACACATATATTTCATTTCGAACACACACCTACAACACAAGCGACGTGAACAGTAACTGCCAAATTTCTGATCGTCTCCTTGTTTCCGACTCCCAAATTATTACTATGTTCAAAAGAAGGAAAATGATTAAATAAATTTTATATCCAGTTACTTGAGTTTTAAAAACAGGACATTTTACTAACGTGTTGTACCGGCTAAGGTGAAACACGTTGAAATTTAAATGGTGCTGCAATTTTTAAAACGGTGATTCGAATCCTCGTCCAATCAAACATGCTCACTCTTTCATCAGTGGAGGCATTATTATGTGACGATCAATCCAACTATTAGCTGGTAAAAGAGTAACCCAAGAGTTAGCGATGGGTGGTGGTGACTAGTTGCTTTCCCTCTAGGCCCGACATGGCCAAGTGGGTAAGGCACTCGACTTGTAATTCAAGGGTCGCGGGTTCGAATCCCTATCCAACCAAACATGCTCGCTCTTTCAGCCGTGAGGGTGTCATAATGTGACGATCAATCCCACTATTCGTTGGTAAAAGAGTAGCGCAAGAGTTGGCGGTGGGTGGTGATAACTAGCTGCCTTCCCTCTGCTAAATTAGGGACGGCTAGCGCAGATAGCCCTAGAGTAGCTTTGCGCGAAATTCAAACCAAACTACAAGCTTTCACTCTAATATTTCACTGTTAAATTAAAAACGGCTAGCACAGATAACCGTCATTTAGCTCTGCACAAAATTAAAAAAACAAACCAGGGAATCAAAACGTAAAATAAATAGTAAGCACAGTGAGGTGTTGTTAGTAACTATCTATAATTTAAAGTAAGGTTTATTAAACGAGAGTTAACAGTCCAACAAGTAACCAAAATTTCCATATTCTAATGTCAATGTATTATATTCTACAAATGGGAACAAATGCACCTAGCTAGTACAGCGGTAATTCTACGGATTTACAACCCTAAAATCAGGGGTTCAATTCCCCTCGGTGGGCTCAGCAGATAGCCCGATGTGGGTTTGCTATAAGAAAACACACACACACACACACATGGGAACAACGCACTATATTGAATAAAAAAAATTAAATATAGAATTCTGTCGTAGAGTATGCCCTATATTCAATAGATAGAATTATATAGAGATTTCAATCGAGGACATTTATGAAAACTCACGAAGCTACGAAAACATGATAATTGAAAAGAAATTGTGTTTGTTTTAATCAATTAATCCAGACTTGGAAAAACCAACACTGTATAAAGCTTAGATTCTTTAACAAACGAATGATGAAAAATTTGGAAAGGTCAGTTTAAGATCTTTGTTGCTAAATAAATTTAACTTAGAGTTTATATGTTAAAATAATCTTCTGGTTCTCACTTATTCCAATAAATTTTTTCTCCTACAGAAAATAGTAAGTAAAAATTTAAAACTTAAGATTGTAAAGCATTGACATTGACATTGACATTGACATTGCAAATTCTCAATCAAATTGTTCAATTCTGGCGGAAGTTTTTTCTTTTGGGGGAATTAGATGTAAATATTTTAAAAGTACTTATCTCTTTAAAACAATAGCTATATATGTTTTATTTATAACAATGACGATTTCTTGCGATAAGAAACTTATTTATTTTTTATAATTTTTATAATCTGTATTTATATGGTTATATGATGGTCATTATAAACTCAATAATAGAAAGGCCCGACATGGCCAGGTGGTTAGGGTGCTCGACTCGTAATCTGAAGGATTCGAGTTCGAATGACCGTCACACCAAACGTGTTCGCATTTTTCAACCCTGGAGGCGTTATTATGTAAGGGTCAATCCCACTATTTGTTTGTATAATAATAGCACAAGAATTAGCAGTGGATAGTGATGACTGCCTCCCCTCTAGCCTTACACTGCTATATTACGGATAGGTAGCGTTGATAGTTCTAGTGTAACTCTGCGCGAAATTCAAAAACAAACAAACAAATCCTTGATGATGAGAAACTCACTTGAAATAAAACTGTATCTCAGAACGAGATACACTTTTACTTAACCTTAACCTGAAGAAGACCTGGGAAGGTCGAAACGTTGTTCTCTCCTTTTTAGTAAAAGTATTAATACCCATATCAGCTGTTCTGAGATACAAACAAACAAGTCAATAATAGCAAAACGAGACCAAAGTTCATCCGAGTTTTCATATTGAGTACAACTATTCAATAACTTATTACAAGTCTCAGAACGGAATACAATTCCCTGTTACTTTCTAGTAAGAAATCTTAGGTTACGCTTATACTTTTTATTTTTAAAGTTAATTCCATCCATTGGAAAGTAATCTACTTATAAATGATATTCACCATTAATTTAATTCGTCTGTCTTATATTTTAATAAGAGCTCCTCTCGTTCATCACATTTTCTACATAATTTATCATGGTAACTTATACTGCCGAATATAGGTAATTAGCTCACAAGAAGAAATAATTATCCCTAGTTTCATGCTAGAGCGCCTTGATTACTTTATATATAACATTGTAAGGGCGTACACTCTCGTGTCAAGAGATAGTTTTATTGAGACAAGCCCGAGCACGACATCAGACTCTTGGTTTTCAAACGTAGACATTGAGAAATATGTAACGTATTATTATAAAACTTTGAAATGCATATAACTAGTTGGAGAGCAACTCTATATCATTCTTATACTTGACAAACAAGACGGATAATGCGTATGTTTATAACGTATTACTGGAAATACTTTTCGACGTGCCAAACGTGTACTTTTCTAACTTTTCAAAACAACTAAAGCTAAACGACACGTGATAAACGTACTTCGCCTCAGTCAGTCTAATGATTTACAGCCGAGGGACAAATGAAACGCCATGTGACAGATTCACTGTCATTTTAAATGAACTAATAATCTTTGGCCGAGGAATAAACGAAACGCTTTGTGACTGATGCATTGTTACTTTGAACAATCTACTGGTCTCGAGCAACAGGTCGATGAAAACACCACAGGACAGTTGCATATCATTTTAGCCAAATGTATAGGACTTAAGAGCATGTAAGCTAAAGAAACATATGACAAGTGTGATATCATATTAAGTCGTGTAGAAACTTCTAGCAACAAGCAATATAAAAATATTAATGGCAGGTCCTCCGCCATTTAAACATTCTAATGGTCTTTAGGTAATGGCCAAACGAAGAGTCACGTGGCAGATGCGCAACACTTTAAACAATCTGCTAAAGGTTTAGCATTACGTAAAATAAAATACTATTCCGGGCCCGGTATGCCAGGTAGTTAAGGCACTCGACTCCTAATCTAAGGATCACGGGTTCGAATCCCCATCACACCAAACATGCTCGCTCTTTCAGCCGTGGGGGTATTATAATGTACAGTCAATCTCACTTTTCTTGGGTAAAACAGTAATCTGACAGTTGGCGATGGAGAATTATGACTAGCTGTCTTCCCTCTAGTCTTACACTGCTGAATTATGGATGGCTAGCGCAGATAGCCCTCGTGTAGCTTCCCGCGAAATTCAAAACAAAAAATACTATCAAATAACCATCATCCTGAGCCAATCGAATGACCGAACGGTAAAATAAACTGTTACTTACATATGTTATAAGTTTATACTCATTAACAGTCAACATTTTAAATCAGAACTACGAATAAAGAGTATATAAAGTGTTAAATATAAAAGTTAAAGCAGATATGATAACCAATATTTTTTAAAAAACTACTCTGGCTTTCACAAGAAGAACTATATATTAAACCAAACTTCTTGGACAGAATGCAAAATACGTAAATGAACAAACAGACTGATAGATATCAATTACGGTAATTTCAGAAACAATTTTGGCAATTATATATCTGCATTGAAACCTGTTATCTAAGAAGATGAAGGTACTAGTTTTCAATGGTATTGGAGCAAGTTTGGCAGAAATCAATCTAAGAATGAAAGGCGGGGTTTTGATTTTCTCTCACGTCCTTTTCCTTATGGAAACTGGTAAAATGCAGTTTTTCCTGTCGTTGAATAAGATCGATAGCGCTTACCTGGTCATTTTCCACCTTTCTAAAATTAATGTCCCCTTCAAAACGTTATTATTGTCGAAAATAGAAAAACCACTGTGATTTTAGAAATGTTTTTTGTTGGTCCGAAATTGTTACTGTACGATTTTGAAAAGCTAGGACACGTTATAATACAGATATAAAGTCAATTTTATATGAATGGTTTTGCTTAACTTAGCATCGTATAGAAGTTTCTTTGTTAGCATGTACAAAGTTGTAAGAATTTTATATCGATTAAAAAAGTAACATATTTAACAGTCACGCTGTGACCTGAGAAAGTCAAAACAGAAGCCCAAATGTAAATACATGAAAATTGAAAATCGTATTTTAAGTAATATGTTGATTTATTTAAATGAAATAAAGCTAGTCAGATTGAGCAGACCTATCAGGTGCTACCTAATAATTCATAATCTTATTACGGGTTGGTCGAAACAACAAGGATATCTCTATGTTATTGCGTAATCGGTAGTGCGATGTATTAATACGTTGAAACAAAATGGAAAAGTTTCCTTTAATATATTACATGATAGGTGAAACAAGATAGTAAGGTTATTTTTAACGTATAACATGATTGCTAAAGTAAAATGTTCCCCCCATCCGCTGGGACAGCGGTAAGTGTCCGATTTACAAGGGTAAAATCAAGGGCACGATTCCCCTCGGTGGACATAGATAGCCCGATGTGGCTTTGCTGTAAGAAAAAACACAAACACATTGAAGGAAAATATTTATATTTATTCTATTATATGATAAGTGAAGAAAGATGGTAAAGTCATATGTTACCTATTATATAAATAGGGGGCCCGGCATGGCCAAGCGTGTTAAGGCGTGCGACTCGTAATCTGAGGGTCGCGGGTTCGCATCCCCGTTACGCCAAACATGCTCGCTTTTTCAGCCGTGAGAGCGTTATAATGCGACGGTCAATCCCACTATTCGTTGGTAAAAGAGTAGCCCAAGAATTATCAGTGGGTGGTGATGACTAGCTGCCTTCTCTCTAGTCTTACACTGCAAAATTAGGGACGGCTAGCACAGATAGCCCTTGTGTAGCTTTGTGCGAAATTCAAAACCAACCAACCAACCATATATAAATAGGGAAAGAAGATAAGTACGTTATATCTTGCTTTATTATACGATCAATGAAACAACATAGTTCATCCTTATAACATGCTAGTTTAAGCAAAATACTTTCATTATGTATATCGTTGAATACTGTCAAGGGGCGTTGATTGCTAAGGTTAGCTGTTAATACACCGTGTACATAATTAATGAAGCAAAATAGTTAAGTAATTTATATTAAGTAATTTATTCGGTCTATCACCACATATTTTGTTTAGTTTTTTAAAATTAATGCACAAGCTTTCAGCTCAATTACCTAAGCCTTCTACAGGTGCGATTTGTTTAATAAATTTAATAACAACTATCCGTTTTCGTAAATAAATTACTGAATACAAATATGAGTATTCACGTGAGAAGCCTGAAAAATTACTTACAAATACGTCATCTGATTCTTTATTACCAGACTTGTGAACCAAATTATTTAGATTACCTTTGTACTGTGCATTTGTTGTCCGTGTATACGAGTTACCCGTTTAGGTGTTATGTATTCCATGTGGAATATTGTGAACGTGCACTGGTTGTCAGTGTACGCTGTTAAACGTATTCTGGCGCTATATAATATTTCCCAGTTGTATTTTTCGTCAAACTTAAATTTTAATATAAGATCTGCTGGGTATTATTATTCCGTTGCATTTTGTCAAAGCTAATTTTTAATATGCCATATGCTATGTAATACTGACAAACAGTACTTTTTGTCAATTATTAATGTACAATATGCTGTGTAGCATTGCAAAATTTTATTTTTATTGAAGTTAAATTTTAATATATTGTGTGCCGTGAAATATCGCCTAATTGTTGTTTTGGTCTAAGTTACACTTTAATCTATTTCCAAGTTGCATTTTTTGCCAAAGTAACTGTTAATGTACTAATGCTGTTTGTTAGAGAGTTAATCGTTGATACAATGATGTTATGTAATACTGTGTAATGCTATCAGATGTTTAGTTAGCAGTTAATAGAGAAGAGTTGTGTAGTATTGTCAGGCGTCAAAATTAATAACTGTTAATATAGGAATTATCATATGATATCGTGAATGCAAGTTAGAACCAACAATAGGAAATGTCATGATATATCGTGAATGTAAATTTCATTTTACAATAGAGAGTATCGTGTGATATCGTGAACGTATGTTTGGATCAACAACAGAAAGTATCACATGATAATATTCGTGAACGTATATTTGAATCAACAATAGAAAGTATCACATGATATTATTCGCGAACGTATATTTGAATCAACAATAGAAATTATCATGTGACATCGTGAATGTAAGTTTGAACCAACGATAGAAAGTATCACATGATAATATTCGTGAACGTATATTTGAATCAACAATAGAAATTATCATATGATATCGTGAATGTAACTGTGAATAAACAATAGAAAGTGCCATGTGATATAGTGAACGTATATTTGAATCAACAATAGAAAGTGCCATGTGATATAGTGAACGTATGTTTGAACCAACAATAGAAAGTATCACATGATAATATTCGTGAACGTATATTTGATATAACAATAGAGATTGTCATATGATATCGTGAATGTAACTGTGAACCAACGATAGAAAGTGCCATGTGATATAGTGAACTTACGTTTGAACCAACAAAACATCAATAGCAAACTTCCTAGATAGCTGTCTTTCATCAGTCCTCAAGGATGATAACATACGCCTGTTTTCCCATGCCCTTTAACTGAGTCAGACATCAAGGATAAAAAACAAATAACTCATAGACTTGGACAAATATTGTGGACATTCTTTCGTAATGGTAAACACATTTCACTTGGCGAAACGACAAAGGATCTTAAAAGTCCATTCGTCAACAACATTATTTGAACAAAATGTCGTCTTTGATGATTTCAACATTTTTTTATATTTTATTTCTCAGTGAACTAAACAGGGGTAATAATCAACGTTGACTAAACGTTATCTTCACTTTACCCACCGTCTTGATAAATCGCTCTGCAAGTTTTATTTACACAAGAACTTCCTTTTATTAAATTTTATAAAATGTTATTTATTTACAGAGATACTGTCATATAACTTTTAAAAACAGGCATGATCCTAAACCACACATAATGACCACGTTTGTCCTTATTGAAAACTAGGTTTATTTTTTCCTGGAACGCTCAAATGTTGGTGTTTAAATACATTACACTCCGAAGTTGATTAAAAATTTCTCCAGAACAACACTTAGTAATATTAAGTATTGAACGGACAGATAGAATAGAGTTTTCTTTGAAGCGAAAACAAACAAAATTAAGTCCACTTTCTGAGCGAACTAGTTTAACACTCATCTCTCTGACAAGAAAAGCGGGTTCTGTTGTTAACTGACATAAGAGGCTTTAGTTTCTCCGAAGTGTCCATAGCTTTTCAACTGAAACGTATGAACCTCTGTCAACATGCATTAACGCTACTGTTTAACTAGAGTGTTGGTGTTTGGTACTAATCTTATGGTTTATAAAGGTCTAGATATCTATTTTTCACTTCTAATATAAGTTCCTATAAACGTAGTAAGTGTCAGTTAAAGAGTGCTAGCGTGTTACATACTTTCTCAGTGTACATAGAAAACTTGTTTTGTCTGAGAAACGTTTGTACACGAAACATCGACTTTACAACTACGACGACTATTTCAGACTTTATGTGTTTTTCTTCCACTATACTATAGTGCGTAGAGAGTATTCAACGTTTGTAATTGTTATGATATCATTTAGTAACTTCATGTCTGTGTAATGATTAATTCAAGTGTTGTTAAAAATGAATATAAAATTATGTCATGGACTGCTGAGAATACATATATAAATACATATTAAAAACTGGAAAAAACCTTAACGGTGAATGTGAAAAATATCCACAGCAAGTTCATTCTCACTAATATGACGTCAGATAATTTACGTGAATAAAAACGAGTGATTTTCATTGCTCAAGTTCAATTTATTTTCCTGGTACTAGAGTGGAATTACGTTTTCTCGATTTTAGTGTTTGAAGTTATAACACAGGAATTATTTTTTCAATCATGTTTCTTGAAGACATGACAGGCAGATACGTCAGGTAGCACATTTTCATGTTCATCTTCAGACAAACATGATAAAATTCTTCCAATCTTAAAATGAAGTTCATTTTTTAAATTAAAATTCCGATAGACGCAACACGATAATTCTTTTTTATCAGTTTAAAATAAAACATAAAGATTCGTTTTCCAACTAGTTTTTAAGTCTGTAGTGTACTTGTTTATTTTCACAGATGGTCCCTCTGTATTTTCACAGATAAGTCCGAAGGTCCCCCTAACATGTTGTTTATATGTTTGGTTATTCTTACCAATAAGCCCCCCACTAATACAGCGGTAAGTCTACGGATTTGCAACGCTATAATCAGGGGGTTCGATTCCCCTCAGTGGGCTCAGCAGATAGCCTGATGTGGTTTTGCTATAAGCAAACACACATACAATAAATTCAACAGTCTCTCTTCCTACATATACTATTCATTTACCAATGACTACTTTAACATATGAAATCAGGGATTCCCTGCTCTTGTTTATCTTTATTACGCTCTCCACCAGTTTGTGCTTTTAATATGTTTGTTTTGGAATTTTGCACAAAGCTACTCGAGGGCTATCTGTGCTAGCCGTCACATTATACACCCCCACAGCTGGGAGGGCGAGCATGTTTAGCGCGACGCGGGCGCGAACCCGCGACCCTCGGATTACGAGTCGGACGCCTTACGCGCTTGGCCATGCCAGGCCTGCTTTTAATATGCTAAATGTTGGTGTTGTTTTTATTACATTAATTATAACACGTTTATCCAATTGTCCTCCTCACGTGGAAAGAATGCTTGAAAGCTTGGTCATCAAGAAAATTGTATTCGTTTTTCATATATATATACAGCTCCCCTCCCCTTGTCACATTAGTATGGGCTGGAAACCGGGTTTCGATACCCGTGGGGGGGAAGAGCACAGATGGCCCATTGTAGAGCTTTGTTTTGTTTATTTTTTAATTTCGCACAAAGCTACTTGAGATCTATCTGTGCTAGCCGTCCCTAATTCAGCAGTGAAAGACTAGAGGGAAGGCAGCTAGTCATCACCACCCACCGCCAACTTTTGGACTACTCTTTTACCAACGAATAGTGGGATTGACCGTCACATTATAACGCCCCCACGGCTGAAAGGACAAGCATGTTTGGTGCGACCAGGATTCAAACCTGCGACCTTCGGATTACGAGTCGAACTCCTTAACACGCTTGGCCATGCCGGGCCAAAAATCCATAAGGAACAATAATGTAGAAGGCAAAATTAATAAATATGAAGTACTTGAATTAAAAAGCAATACTTGTTACACTACAATACTCTGAGTGTGATGTCCAACATCATGAAGATGTGTCCTAGTACATTTTGATAAGCTGTAATCCAAAGAAGGTGTTTAAAATATCTTTAATGCAATAAAATAAATGTCTCATAAAAATGTTATTTGCACACGGTTGTTCCAGACTACTAGATTATGATCGTATCATTGTAGTTCTGAAGAAAAAATTTATAATGGCAGATGAAAAACAATAACCGGATTCACGATTTACAAGCAAGTGACCTTTTTATTTTTTATTTATTCTGAAGTAACTTTTACAATACAACTTAATAATAAATACCTGGTATTAGAATTGAGAAGGTCGTAAATCACTTCTCAATATCTGAAACTTACACTTGAGCTATACAGGTAAAATAAGTGTTTTAAGTTAAACTTTAGAAGAGTCTGCTGTTCTTAATCATTTTAACTACGAGGTCGTATTAAACTATAACATCGTGTATTTTTATGAACTTATTTTAATTCTCCTAAGATGCTTCTTTAATTAAAACGTAATTAATACAACTCTAATATATAATTAAATTTGCCAGTAATTTACGTTGTTTTTATGACAGACAATAATACATTTATGAGTTTAAGTGATTCCGGTAACAGCGTTTTACAACACGACAAAGTTACATATATTTTGAAAATATCCACATGTGGTGTAAATTTTTCTATCAGTAGCGGTACTCCTTAAATACACCTGGTTTCCTAGTCTTTCTTGCAATGGAAACAAGCGCATGTCCTAGCAGACTTGAACACGAGATTCCTCGGACCTTCCAAGCACATTATTTCTACTTTCACCTGAAACAGCAACAACAACAAAAAATGTTTTAAAACATTTACAAACTAAAATAGTGGGAAATGTTTAAACTTAATTTAAACAATGTAAGTTTAACAGCAATGATATATTGAAAAGTAAAAACTTGAAAATAACCTTTGTCTCTTAAAATTATAACAAAGCTTCTTATAAAACAACATTTACAGTTTGTTTTCCATCTACCAACAAATAAAGATTTTGAGGTGATCTTACCCTTAAACACCCTACATCACACTGACCATGAGAAATACATAGTTGTTAGAGAAACAGTCCAGCAACTTTCATACATTGTCCTTGAATCTCTTTAGAATGTACAACATTGTCTAAAGCGTCAGCCTGCCAAGACTGAAATTAACTCACAGGTTGGGAGCAGTTAACCAACTTGCTTTACAAAATAGAAATAGGGATAAATTCAATTTTATCCCCTTAGGAGATTCCCCATGACTCAATAGAGTTTACACAGACATTTTTGTTCATTGGCCCAACAGTCTCGAAGGTGTTACGGTGCAAACAATCACAAATTTCGTCTTTATATATATATATATCTACATATACTATATCGATATTTAATGGCGGTTAAATTTTACATAGCTATTTATTTTGTCTTTTAGATTCATGTCTTAGTTTAAAAAGCAAAAGAAAACTTCAACAGTTTGGGAAGTAGAAACTTTAAATATCAAACTAACTTGTCTTCGTGATTAATTAACTTTACTGGAAACAAATAAGTTCCTATGTAACCTGAATTTATATCTAGTTAATAAAAGCTGCATAAATTCGTGAAACCTGACGACAAGCATTGTTGAAGATAAACCAAAACTTTCCCAAGAAGAGATTTAGATATTGTATATTTGAAGTTTCTATTCTAAGGATCTTTATATTTATTTTGTTCTATGCTTTTACGTTTACAAATATGCTTTACGTGTCTCAGAGACATTCTGGCTTAGTTAAACATACAATTTAGGTGAAACAAACAATGTCTTTCCACCACAGTGATTCTAGTACAAAGCTCATGCACGAATCTATTTTTCTCTAAGTAAACCCTAACAAAACTAGATATACGCGATATGTTCGTGTATTCAATGCAAAAGGTTTTATAATTATCATAATCAAACAAAATTTGCATAGAGAATTATCTAAAGCAATATGTACTCACAGCTGAGGAAAAATTAAACAAATGTCAGGATATATGTTACCGGCCCGGTATGGCCAGGTGGTTAAGGCACTCAACTCGTAATCCGAGGGTCGCGGCTCGAATCTCCGCTACGCCAAACATGCTCGTCCTTTCAGCCGTGGGGACGTTATAATGTGAGGGTAAATCCCACTATTCGTTGGTTAAGAGAAGCCCAAGAGTTGGCGATGTATGGTGATGACTAGCTGCCTTCCCTCTTGTCTTACACTGCAAAATTAGGGACGGCTAGCGCAGATAGCCGTTGAGTAGCTTTGCGCGAAATTCAAAAAACAAAAACAAATAAACATAAGCAATCACCATATCCTCAATGAAGTTGTTGAACATATTCTCTTGCCTTATATCAAGCCAAGGAGGTTCGTATAAATCTTTCTAACTCACAGTGAAGAAACAACAATTAGCAATCAGAACCTCTGAAACAATATCTTCAATCGTTTGCAAAAAACAAACGAAGGGCTTGAAATGTCCAATGTAATATTAGAAGACATTTGCACTGATGACATTTCTTGAACTGCTATGAAAGACATATGAATAATATGGAAACATAGATCAAGAGTTCAGAAGAATTTTCAAATTATCTTTAAAGAAGTTAAAGAAAGTACGTTAGTACAGCTAATATTCGCTTTTAAAACTTTATCCTTTATAGAATACAAATGAAAAATATTTTAAAAAATCCATGAAAATGTCATCCAACTTTCGATTCCGGAAAACCGTTTTCAACATTTGCGGAAGACAAATAAGATACTTACGTAATCAAGAGAGCTAGCTCCCATATCCGAAAATTTAGCTTCATTTCTTAAAGATACGAAACCAAGTGTTAAAAACGTCGTTTAAAGATCAGAAGAAGGAGTCCTGTTAAATTTTATTTTAGCATCTTTCTGAATATAAATGACGTAGTGAAAAGCTTCCATTAATGAAAACACAGATAAATTTTTTAAAACACAATCACTATCTGTAAAACATTGTCTTTGCTGTGAAGTCTATAGAGTATAGGTAAAAAATATCCAGAAATCAGACGACTCCCTTTTTCCAAAAACACAGCACTCACAATAATACCCATAATTAATTAAATTCAGCAGTTTCACAGTAACTTTTTGTTAAAGGATTTATTTTGTTGTTATTAATTTGTTTCTTTGACTGAGAAGGTTTTATTTTTAAAGGGCCTATTTTGTTGTGCAATGACATCATTGTTAAATCTTTTATTGCAACATAACTATTGTTTATTGTGGTGAGTTAAAGGATTGTGTTCATATTTTTGATGGTATTGAAATGGATTAGTAGACTGTAGTCTGGTCAAAACTTTCTGTATGGTTTGGTTTACTTGGTTTTGTTTTGAATTTCGCGCAAAACTACACGAGGGCTATTTGCGCTAGCCGTCCCTAATTTAGCAGTGTAAGACTAAAGGGAAGGCAGCTAGTCATCACCACCCATCGTCAACTCTTGGGCTACTATTTTACCAACGAATAGTGGGATTGACCATAACATTATAACGCCTCCACGGTTGAAATGGTGAGCATGTTTGGTGTCACGGGGATTCAAACCCACGACCCTCAGATTACAATTCGAGCGCCCTAACCATCTGGCAATGCCGATCCGCATTAGTTTTTATCCATTTACAAGTTTTAGTCTATGATATTTGACAAAATTTTGATTTTTAAGCAATAAAAATAAATTAGGTATAAAACAAAGTTTGCTATTGTTTCTTAAATTCATAATAACATAACAAAATTCCTTAAGAAAATGGTGCGACTTCATGTACTACCTTTCTACGTTTTATTTAGTATCGATTTGGTACTTCTTACAGTTTGTCTTTTCTCTGGGTTTAGTACTGAGATAAAGTTAGTGCGACCCTGTCAACGGCTCTTTTAACAACAGGACAATAAGGATGACAGGTATTTTTGACTGTAAAAATATGACTGACAGTGTAGCTCGTAGTTTGGCACATTTTTAGCGTGAGATATCTTACTTGTACAGCTATTACAAAGAGACACTGTCACATGTTTTAAAAAATAGTCTATTTCACATCACTTGCTTAAGCCTTTTGATTGAATAAGCTAAGATTCCCAAAAATCATTTCAAGCTCTGAAACCAAAAGTATTTTGAAATCAATATTTGAGCACTAAGTAGTAAAACACCAATTGAGAAAAAGGTGCCTCTCGCGTGCCTCGTGTATATATCGTTGTAGAAATAATGGAGTATAATACGACACGAGCGAAGTGTCCCCTGTTGGAACAGCGGTAAAATCTGGAGCTCGGTTCCCCGTAGTGAACGTAGCAGATAGTCCTAAGAGAAACACGACACAAGTTTGAGATTCAGGATGTTACTAAAGTTTGCACTAAAGAATAAAATAATTATTGTTGATAATTTAGAACAGTATAGTATAGCTGAGAACCTAATACTAGTGAAACAAATAAGTACAGCTTCTCCTGACGTATACATAACTCAAAATAGTTTCAGTTTTTTTAATTTCGCGCAAAGCTACACGAGAACTATCTGCGCTGGCCGTTCCTAATTTAGCAATGTAAGGCTAGAGGGAAGGCAGCTAGTCATCACCACTCACCGCAAACTGTTGGGTTACTCTTTTACCAACGAATAGTAGGATTGACTGTCATATATAACGCTCCACAGGTGAAAGAGGAAGCATGTTTGATGTGACGGGGATTCGAACCCGTGACCCCAGATTACTAGTCGAGCGCCCTAACCAACTGGCCATGCCGAGCCTCAATTCGAAATGATAGAACACGTTTATTATATACCCATTAATAGGGTAAGTATAAGATCTTACGTTATTACACAGCGGACTACCGGTAAATATGTATTATCTTTAAGCTTTTACAGCACATAAAATAGCATACTTCTTCCAGATTGTTTTGGATCCGACATGGCCAAGTCGTTAGGGGCACTCGACTCGCAATCTGAGGATCTCGGGTTGGAATACCTGTTCCACTAAACATGATCATCCTTTCACCTGTGGAGCGTCATATGTGACAGTCAATCCCATTATGCGTTGGCGGCGGGTGGTATTGACTAGTTGCCCTCCCTCAATTTTTTTACTGCTAAATTAAGGACGGTAATTACAGATGACCTCGCGTAGTTCTGCGCGAAACTCAAAATAATTTGTTGTTGATATGTACAGATGCAAAACACATTTAACGTTCCCTACAACATTTTTCTTTCGCTTGTATTTCACCAAAAAATTGCATTTATTACACTTCCCACTTTTCTTCTTACAAAATCTAAAACATTATTATGAATTTTTGCTGCTTTCATCGAAACACAAACATAGAACACGCATTATCTTTCAACATAATTTTTTCTAGTGTTTCTGAACTCCGTCCGGCATGGCCAGGTGGTTAAGGCACTCTATTCACAATTCGAAGATCGTGGATTTGAATCTCCATCACACCAAAGATGCTCGTCTTCTCATTCGTGGGAGCGTTATAATTTTACGATCAATCCCACTATTCGATGTTAAAATCGTAGCCCAAGAGATGGAGGTAATGACAATATAGTCTTACATCTGCAAAATTAGGGACGGCCAGCGCAGATAGTCCTCGTGTAGCTTTGCGCAAAATTCAAAACAAAGAAACAAAATTCTAAACTTGTACCGACAGACATACACAGCATGTTGTTTTTCTTTTCAAATTTGCATACATAAACAAACAAACAAACAACATATTTTAGCGGCATTTACATTCTTTAGTTTTATAGACAATATGAGTTCTAATATATTTTGTGTTATTTTTGTTGGATCAAACTGACACACAATACATTATTTTTAATATTATTGGTAAATAAGTGAAAACAATACATCACTGTGCAAGTCTATCCACAGAATATTTTACAGAATAATGGTGATTGTTAATATGGTGTAGCCAAAAATATATACAGAGTCGTAAGAATATTGGTTATGGTGCAGCCAGAAAAGACAATCTTACATGATGGTAGAGATGTTTACTACGTTGTATTCACAAAAAGAAAAGGCAGTTTTACAGAATGGTAAGGACTTTTAACATGGTGCAGCCACAAGAGATAACCTTACAGTGTGGTAGAGATGTTGTAGCCATAAAAGACAACTCTAGAGCATGGTTAGGGCTTTTAACATGGTGCAGCCACAAGAGACAACCTTACAGTCTGGTGGAGATGTTGTAGCCATAAAAGACAACTCTAGAGCATGGTAAGGGCTTTTAACATGGTGCAGCCACAAGAGACAACCTTACAGTGTGGTAGAGATGTTGTAGCCATAAAAGACAACTCTAGAGCATGGTAAGGGCTTTTAACATGGTGCAGCCACAAGAGACAACCTTACAGTCTGGTGGAGATGTTGTAGCCATAAAAGACAACTCTAGAGTATGGTAAGGACTTTTAACATGATGCAGCCAGAAGAGACAACCTTACAGTATGGTATAGATGTTTACTATGTTGTAACTATAAAACTAAGGATAGTAAGGACGTCTTCAACGGTGTAACATAAAAAAAAGACAATTCTATGTGAGGGTAAGAAAGTCACACGAAATTAGAAAGTTACTAATCTCATGGGAAGATAAAAGTGTTTGCTATGGTGCAGCCATAAAAAGATACCATTTTACAGGATAATAAAAATGTTACTTGTGATATATCCAAAATGGTTCATTTCTAAGGATTGTGTGTGTGTGTGTGTTTTTCTTATAGCAAAGCCAAATTGGGCTGTCTCCTGAGTCCACCGAGGTTCCGAGGATTTAAAAAACATTTTGTGATAAAATAAACCCAAAGATTAAGGAAATATTTAGAATACATGCGTTTCTTTTTTTAAAAGAAGCAGTAAAAGCTACTATAATGTAGTTTGTATTGTAAAGTACTTATGTATTGAATACTTCAAAAGGCCGGTTTACGCAATGTGAGGTTTTCATAGGAACCAGGTAAGCTAATTGTTCAGAGTATATAATCTCTCTTAATTAATAGTAAATAATTATGCATGCTATCACAATGCTTAATTATAATAAACAAAAAAGAAATAAATATAGTTTTAAATTGGATGAAAAAAACGTCGTTTCTCCTAAAAGGCAAAGCTCAAAACATTTTCCGCTGACAAGATCCCAACGTTACTGTGAACATACTCATACTTCCGTCGTGAACATACTCATACTTCCGTCGTGAACATACTCATACTTCCGTCGTGAACATACTCATACTTCCGTCGTGAACATATTCATACTTCCGTCGTTAACATACTCATACTTCCGTCGTGAACATACTCATACTTCCGTCGTGAACATACCCATACTTCCGTCGTGAACATACTCATACTTCCGTCGTTAACATACTCATACTTCCGTCGTGAACATACTCATACTTCCGTCGTTAACATACTCATACTTCCGTCGTGAACATACCCATACCTACTTTGTTACTGAAATAAAATTTAAATTTCTTAATATTTAAAATAGCTGCTGCATAAAAATAAAACATTTAATGCATTTAGAGGCACAGCGGTATGTCTGCGGTCTTGAAGCGTTAGAAACCGGGATTAGATACCCGTGGTGAGCAGATCACAGACACCCCTATATGTAACTTTGTGCTTAAGTTGAAACAAATATACTTTTCACAGTTAATTTGGAAATTTCAATCTGAACAGAATTTCATGGGCTAAACAGTCAGACCGGAAAGCCCTGATGTTCTAGTATAGCTATGAATAATTTCGTACCATTAGCCAGAGCTATGGTGGCCAGACAGTAGGAACTACCACCACAAGGGCTTTTTAAATCCAATAAAGTGAATGATTATCACGTTTATAATGTGTTCACAGAAGAAAGTGCGGAGTGTGTTCAGAGCCATCTGGATTGAAACTTTAAACTCTTCGATCCACAACCTAGAATGCTAACCAGTAAACCAAGTCCTGGCCCTTAATCTTTATAATGTGAAAGTTTTGTTTGTTTGTAGTTAAGCACAGAGTTGCACAATGGGCTATGTGAGGTCTGCTTACCAGGAGTTTAGAAACCCGGTTTATAGTTAGAAAATATCAGGGTAACATAAAGGATAAATTTTCTGGTGATTAAAATAGTCAGACACATAACACAAGACTACTACCTATTACATATTTAAAAGCCCCCTCCCCAAATGGCTCAATGCTATAAACAACACTTCAATACCCGTGGCGAACTTAACTTACCTTTTTGCTTAACTACAAGTAATCAAGTACGAAAATGTTTTGTGTAAGTCATTTATCTGAAAAGTACTAATCGAATTTTTAGTTCGAATTCCCGTCGCACCAAATATGCTCGCCCTTTCAGCCGTGGGGGCGTTATAAAGTTACAGTCAATCCCACTATTCATTGGTAAAAGAGTAGCCCAAGAGCTGGTGGTGGGTGGTGATGACTAGCTGCGTTCTCTCTAATTTTACACTGCTAAATTAGGGACGGTTAGCGCAGATAACCCTCGTGTAGCTTTGCGCGAAATTAAAACAAACAAACAAACTTTGTTGTTTTGTGATTGCTATCAGTTAACGAGAACTAATGTTAACGAGAAAATATATTTGTAAAATGACAATATTGTTCTCTAGAGGAACACAAAGACGTACCTTTTTTATATGGATGTAAGATAGTTTTGTTTTTATGGTAGCATATCATTAGTCTTCTGTAGAAACTATTCCGAATCAATCAATGTTAGATTGAAGTATATGATAACAAAATCACCTAATTGAACTTGGTTTTGCATGATAATAGTTGACAATTAAAAACATGAATCTAAATAAATACATTTATTAAAATGTTAGAAGAAGGTCAAATGTTTGAAATTAAAATAGTATGACAGAATTCTTTTGTGATTGAAATTTCAGGCTCTGTTATCTTTAGGGTTTTCCTATTGTTATTTCATACTCAGCGTGTGTTATGTTTGTTTCAAGGCTTCGTGATATTTCGTTCTCATAGTGTACTGTGTTTGTTACAAGGCTTCGCAACATTCTTCAAGTCGACCAACAGAAAACACCATAATCAGTGTTTTTCGAAAACTCAAAAATTTAACACATAGAGTCTATGCTGCGATTATTAAACTGAAAGGCTGCGCTATTCATCGCTACAGGTTGTTATTGTTTGGAGTCACGGGCAAGAATGTTATGGAAAACATCTTTGTAACAAACAAACGACAGTAGGGTGCAAGTTTGTTTTTATCTAGGATTAAGTCGACAAATGTAATGAAAGACTGGGAAAACAAACACTATTTTTGCTTTTTATTTTAATTATTTGACAAAACACTTTTAAAATGTGCGCGGAGTCGAATCTTAACCCATAATTAACATTCCCATCAAGTACCGGTTTCAAACACCACGATAGTATACGGCTATAAAAGTGACATTGCTGTGATATAAAATAGCGAGTACTGTAATATTTCATATGACATATTTAGAGTTGATGAGGTACTTACGTTATCTTGTGACGAGATAAATTATATGAAAACATGTTTTAAGAGATTTCCCACTAATGGAGTTTCATAATAATATCGCGGGGAAATTAGATCTGGTTTCCCATAACACGTACAACTGTAATTTGAGCATGTAACCTTTATGTTATATTTTTTTACATTGTTTGAATTATGTTAACAACACTTTAATCTCCTTTCTTTTCGCATTATTCTTAATTTGCACATCTTTGTTGGAAATTATAAGCGTGTAAAACATTGCGTTTCACATCTTTGATTCTCCCAAGTCTCTGACTAAAACAATTTTTCGTTCTGTAATAGGACCTGTCAGTTAAACTGGACAATGAGAGACAAATAATTGAACGAAACTCGATTTTTCCACCGTATTTTCCGGTATATAATACAATACTTTTCACTCTTAAAATAATGCCTGATTTTACCTCTTGTCATAAACATAGGTTTAAAGATAGAGTTCCAGTAAGAACACTTAGGTTATTAGCATATATAACCAAAACTGCATTGTTCCTTTTCCTTGTGTTTACTTCCTTGAATAAGTGTGTTAATATTGTGTTATCTACCATGTTACAATAAGGTATTTATAACTTTATCATTTTTCTAGCTTCTTTTTGACTGGAAGTTATTTCTCTCACATGCTTGTGTAACTAGTCATGACATTTCTTATTTAAAATATGTTGATCTCATCTGTCATACTAAAACATTGTTAATATTATATAAAAGTTTGTTTTTGTACACATGTTTTTAAAGTACATCACTAGAGCTTAAGGTTGAGTATTTTTTTAATATAAGAGGTGTTTAACTGGGATGAATACTTTGTAAAGTTGTTTATTACATGTCTGTCACTTAAGTTTTGCTGCACTGAGTTGTCTATAGTGCTTGAAGAGCATATAAGAACACTCTCGTGGTTGTACTGATAACTCCTGAGTGCAGGTTAGCAAAGTTTAAAAATAATTCCTTTACAAAAATAACATCCTAAATATGCTTGACAATAGAGGTCGTTCTATACAAAGGAACCGAAAGAAACGCGTGTGTGTGTTTTCTAATAGCACAGCTACATCGGACTATTTGCTGAGTCCACTAAGGGAAATCGAACTCCTGATTTTAGCACTGTAAATCTGTAGACTTACTGCTGTACCAGCGGAGTACCACGAAATAAGTTACATTTATTTGGCTCAAAAAATCCAGGTTGTCTTATTCACCGGCAAATATATGAAATATAATATTTTTAAATTAAACAATGTGAACCAGCAAAATATTGAAAAACAAATAGGCTTAAAATATCTTGAACAGTGACTCATTGGAGGCAAAAAGTAGATTTGAAATGTTATTTTTCAAAGCCTCTAATTTCAACTCTAAATGGACAAACTAAGGGAAATATGTGAACAATTTAAATTTCAACTTGTTTATATAGATTCAATCTTCTATAAAAAAAAAGTGTCCATGCTAAGTACGAGGGTTTATAAGGTTACAAATCAAGAACCAATTACCACGATGGGCATAGCACAGAAAAATTTACGCTTACCAAGAAACAAAATGTAAATTTTTACATATTTTAATTTACCTAAAACTGGTGTATGTCCTTTGTTTAAAACACGAGTTAGTTTAAAAGTCTTTAATTCAAATTTGTATTCGACATTATAAATATATTTGAGCATATTTTGAAATGCTACCAGTAACTGCTCTTAGTGGTGGAACCTAAAACCGCAAACATTGTAATTACTGAAATGTATAGAATGGCTTTATTATGTCTTTAATGAATTACAAGAAAAGCTTAGGAGAAGACAGACGTGAGTTTGAGCGCTTGTAACGTTAAACTTCGAAATTCAATTCTTATGGTGGGCACATATAATATAGCTCATTGTGCAACTTTAAGAATACACAATCAAGAACAAAAATAATGGACATCCAGCTCCATCTTTAGTACTTGTAAAATACATATTTAAATATAAATAGATAATATATATATTAGCAGAATACTATGGGCAAATAACTTACAAATAATCTAGTTATAAATGATTAATATATTTTTAATGAAACATACTTTACTGAAACATACTTTACTGTTTTTTCTTTAAGGTAAAATCATAGCCCATTAACTTGTAAATACGAAGTTCCCCCAAGCATCAACATTTCAAATCAATGCTAGGTATGTTTGCAGACACGTTCGTCGTTAGGGCAGAGTCAACAAAAACCAAATGTATTTATATTTAACGAGATACACCTGAGATAAACCATCAAGTTGTTAATGGAATTCAAGACTCTAAAAGTTTATCGACCATCTTTTAACAAGATTAAGTTCAAGGACCTTCCCATAGCCAACAACGTCTTAGCTCAAAAACAAGCAACATCAAAGTTTTAAGAATATTTTCGTCTACGTTCACCGCAATAGATCAACTAATTTTTAGAATGTCGACGTACTTTGGTCAGTCTTGGCGAGAATGTTTGTGCACTGTTCTATGTTGATGTAATTGTCTACATGCAGGAAGAAGTTATTAAGTAACTCTCAGAGTAGTAACAGAGAAGATAACGTATGATTGGACAAAAATATACAACTTGCTATGAGTTGGTATTATGGTCTGTATAAGTTGTTTTGAGCATTTGTTCGTCAAAATACACATACACGCCTGTTTTATATACTAAGTTGCGCTTTCGGTATAATAATTTTTTTAGAAACAGTTCCACGTTTTGTTCAGACAGTTTTTTCTTTACTTGGTGAAGAGTCATGTCTCATCATTCGTCAGAAGTTATTATGGGATATCAAAGTGTTCGACTATCCAAAAATGGTATGAAGCAAACCAATATTATCATAATAGAACTTAAATGTTATTGGACTACAGGAAACGTTGTTCTAGGAAACTATACTGTCCGAGATGACAGCCTTTTGATCAGATTAACATGTTAAGATTGAAAGAAGTCTTTCAACACCTTACAACAGGAATAGTATGAAGACATTAATTCCAGAGTTTCCAGAAGAACAATGAAAAGGAGACTGACCAAACAAGGCTATTTTGCAAGAATCTGTAAGCCAATATTAGCCAAAATTCCCTACTACCACTGTGCTACTTAGGCAAGACAACATGCCAGCTTACAGTTAGGACACTGGCAACATGTTATCTTTTTAGATGAGTCCTGTTTTTGTTTTGTTTGTCATTTGCCTGGAAGGCAGATGAGGGAAAATTATCTTTCCCACAGAAAACACACTAAAGGTGGTATACTATATGTTTGGGCAGCTATTCATCATGGTTGAGAAATGCTCTTCATATCTTCCAAGGAAACGTCGATGGAGCCTCTTACAGCCATCATATAGAAACTATATTTCTGTCATATACCAAGACTAGCTTTGGCCATACCTTTGTGTTCTAAGATGGCAATGCCATTGTTCACAGTGAGCGTACTGTACAGGATTATCTGGACCAGAAAGACGTCACTAGATTTTCATGGGCACCAAAGTCTCCAGGTTATAATTTCAGTGAGAATTACTGGACAAAATTGAGCCGGAAAATTGCTAACCATAACCTTAAGCCAGCTGCCATTTGCGAGCAAAATACAGATATCCCACTGTTTAACTTTGTGCTTAACTCCAAACAAACAACTGAGTTCAAACTGTTCTTTAGGGTTGTATATGGTATATGAGACGGATACGACCTTCGACTCTTAAGGTGTTTCTAGACATTTTTTATTGAATTTAGGTCCAGATAAAATTATGATCGACTACTTCTAATGATAAAGCTCTGCTTAAACACACGTTGACGATGCAGGTTTTGGAGAAATGTTTTCTTCCATAAAAATAAAATTAGAATCAATGGTACCAGCGAGGGCTTCACTTTTAATGCTAGAATCTTTTCACTTTAAAACCAGTATGTACAGCAACAGTCTTAACGAAGCACACAACAGCAAGCTCATTAGATAACAACTGTAATCAGAATAGAGCGGTTCCGCATTAAACATTCAACTCAATAATAATTTAGACATGGATTTACGATCAGGTTTTACATAATTAAAACACAACCAAACAACCGTTTACTTACCAGACTTTAATTAATTTTAACTACAAACCATCTCTATGTCGTATGCATCGTCAAAAGTGAATCTTTAATTTAAGCAAAATCACCAGTATTTTTATAAATTAAATACTCGTCTATTAAATTCAGATGTTTTTATTTTTCTACTACCAGTTTTGTACATTTAACAACTGTGTGTACACTAATTCTGTGCAGTTTTATTTAGGATAATATTTGTTGTTTTTATGAGTTTCCAAGAGAATATTGGTATTTAATCAACGTTTTTTTCAAAACAGATAGTGTGTGTTTGTGTTTTTATAGCAAAGCCACATCGGGTTATCTGGTGTGTTCTCCGAGGAGAATCGAAGTTCTGATTTTAGCATTGTAAATCCGTAGACTTCTTGCTGTCTCAGCGGACCAAGACAAATGGATTAAGACTCTCTTAACTCATTTCGTATACTTTAGACTTTTTGTTTAACGTTTTACTGAAATGGAACAAAATTTAGGCATTAATTAATGACGTTATTCTCAACCATAAGAAATGATACCTATACAGTTAATAAGTAAATGTTACATAACGTGCATACAAACTTCTGTTTAGCATACATGGTATTTTAGATTTCAAAAGCTCAAATGTCCATCCATAGGCTCGGCATGGCCAGGTGGTTAAGGCACTCGACTCGTAATCCGAGGGTCGCGGGTTCGAATCCTCGTCACACCAAACATACTCGCCCTTTCAGCCGTGGGGGACGTTATAATGTGACGATCAATCCCACTATTCGTTGGTAAGAGAGTAACCCAAGAGTTGGGGGTGATGACTAGCTGGCTTCCCTCCAGTCTTACACTGCTAAATTAGGGACGGCTAGCGAAGATATGTGTTTGGTATGACGCGGATTCAAACCCGCACCCGCAGGTTATGAGTCGAGTGGTTTTAGCTACCTGGCCATGTCGAGCGAAGGGATATCTCTATATAATTATCTCATATTTTGAATAGATAGACAAGAGGGGGGGAGGTATTTAGTTAGTCCTTCTGAATATTAAATTGAAATTTATAGAGGATGTTACATGTTCGAAATATTTTATGAAGCTTGTCGCTAGTATTCTTTAAAAAAGTCACACTTGCGTGCCCACATCTAGAGCGTTTGTCAAAGTGACAGTGGAAAGCTTAAGCGTGATTTGTGGATGAAGTAGTTTTATAATGTCTCTCTGTAGACATCTTCTTAAGTTTACAGTTAATGTCCTTTAAAAGATAAGTTGTGTTTCAAAGCAATGGCATTAGGAGTTCTATTTTTAATAAACATTTTTGTTTTTGTTTATTAGTTGTTAAATACAGAGCTATACAATGAGCTGTATTTTCTATGCTCATCACTGTACCGAAACCCGATTTTTAGCGTCATAAACCCTTAGACGTTTGTCTGAGCCGTCGGAAGCTCCATAATCCTAAACATGTTTGTAATAAACTGTTTAAGCTAGTGTTCTCGATAAACACTCGAGGAAACTAATAGAACTTTGTTACGATAACTAGAGACATTTTACTTTGTTATTGATTATAAAAATCAAGGTAATTTCATAAATGTGTTGTTCACAAACGGAGACAGAATGATTTAGATTTCTTTCGTCGCTAACAAAACAAAAAATACGTGGGCCGGAAACGAAATTAGAATCAACTTAGTATGAACATACAGTGTCTTACTGGATTGTTTCACAGTCTTGTTAGCTCGAAAGCACAAAGAACTCGTTTCACAAAACATGGCCGATTCATTTACTCGAACTGCTACTTTAGTCTTGGACTTTGAGAGGGCGCTGTAGTCTCATTATTTTATGTCGGTTATCTGTAGTCTTAAAATTAACGTCAGTAAAAATGTACATATAAAAATTTGTTTGATGTTTACAGATGTGCTTTTCTTTTGGTATTCAAAATTAATCTCTTTGATTTGATTTTATTTGATTTTATTCTCAAACAAGTTAATAGTAATCTTAAAACAGTAAAATAAAACAAAGGTAACATTCTTCTTCTGCATAGATACGGGGTTATATTTCACAGCAAATAACCAAACGTGACTTTACTTAAAAAACAACAACAAAGACTAAAAACCTTTTATCACGAAATAAAAGCTTTCGTAACAATAAATTCTTTATTCGTTTTTCATGTACAAATGATAAAACGAAACATTTATCTTGAATCAAATAAAATTACTTTTTGTAACAGTATACTTTACACTTACCTTTCAACAACAGTTACTCTTCAAAAGCCGGTAAGGTTGAGGGCTTAAAATGCTAAAATTTTGGCTCCAATTCCCGTGGTAGATACGGCTCAGATAACTTACTGTTAAGTTTGCTTTAAACAATAGTTTGACAGTGTAAACACTAACTGTTTTTCATGTAAACTCACTGAAGATATTTATCTTGAAACAAAATAAAAATATTCGGTGGGATTATATCTGTTTTATATACGTATATATAAACTCTAAAGATCACACGGTCCCAGTGATGTAGCTGTAAGACTGCAGGCTTAAAAAGATATAAATGTTTGAATTGGTGGTGGGTACAGTACAGAAATGTTTGTTGTTGTTTTCTTTAAATTTCGCACAAAGCTACTCAAGGGCTATCTGCGCTAGCCGTCCCTAATTTAGCAGTGTAAGACTAGAGAGAAGGCAGCTAGTCATCACCACCCACCATCAACTGTTTGGCTTACTCTTTTACCAACGAATAGTGGGATTGATCTTAACATTATACCGCCCCCACTGCTAACAGCATATTTGGCGCGACGGTGATTTGAACCCGCGACCCTAAGATTACGACTCGAACGCCTTAACTCACCTGGCCATACCGGGCCTTCCTCACAACCTAGTCCGATACAAAATCAACATATCATGAATTTATTTTAACAGATATAAAACTTATTTCAAAGATTAACAAAGACAAAATACATGCAGAGGTTGTTACGCTTACAATACGAAACAATAAATAAATATTTACAAGTATGTGAAAACAATGGAAATGTTTTTTATTTGTGCACATACTTGACTGTTTTATTTCATAAAAGGTAAATTGTGTTCGTTGTCATTTAAATACTGTAAGATGTAATAGACTGCGTTCCAAACAACTAAGAACGAGAAAAATCATTAGTTTCATGTGAGCACAACTCTGATACAATTACACTTTCTTGAAGTTAATATTTTATTCTTTTCTTCAACTGCTCTTTCTGAAATTCTAAATGGAAATGATGTTAGAAGTGCATCTCACGACTCTTTTATTGTACTCAATAAACTTTTCAATTGTAATACACAGAACGTGAATAGTTGCCCTTCGTGTGTCTTAAACCACATGAAATTTTTTCTTATATCGTCTATGAAAGGTATTTCATTTTCAATCAATTTATCACTTGCACTAAATTGTACAGCCCGGCATCGCCAGGTGGGTTAAGGCGTTTGACTCGCAATCTGAGGGTCTCGGGTTCGAATCCCCATCGCACCAAACATGCTCGCCCTTTCAGCCGTAGGGGGTCATAATGTGACGGACAATCCCACTATTCGTTGGTAAAAGAGTAGCCTAAGAGTCGGCGGTGATGACTAGTTGCCTTCCCTCTAGTCTTACACTGCAAAATTAGGGACGACTAGCGTAGATAGTCCTCGTGCAGCTTTACGCGAAATTCCAAAAAAACAAACAAACACTACATTGGGGATGTTATCACAGCTTATTCAGCAAAAAAACACAAGCATAAGAAAGCCAGTTGTCTTTTATTGTCTATTGTTCTATAGTATGTCGTTTTCTATTAGAATTGGAAAATCAACAGGAAAAAACAACAAAAAGACATATTTTCACATTTCCGACATCTGTATGTACAGTTTAAGCACTGCAAAATTCACCTGTATTTTTTATTATTCAAATCGCTGGATTACGACATTTCGGTAAGCTATAAACAATTTTTTTTCACGATCAAAAGGACTGAAACTTACAAGCGGAAAGATACATGAAATGACAACCGCTAGAGCTTCTGTTTGTTCTGCAGAGAACAGTTTCTAATACGTAGTAAGTAGGTCCAGTGCTATTGGACTGTGGTGGTGACGCACGACATAATTTTCCTAATAGTTTAAACGCATGTAATTTTCTCTATAAACATAATAACGTTGAGGTAGAAAGACTTTATGATTCATAAATTATAATTAATATAAAGCGAAAGCTAAATTTACAAAAATAACCAACATGATTTAAATTCTATTTTATTTTTATGTATTATATTTAACTTTGATTTGATAAGATTTAATTTTTGTCAAATTTTAGCTCAGGAAAAAATAAAACTCTTAGATCAAAATAATTGAATAGTAAAAACGCTTTTATAGGAAACATTAAGAAATAATTATTAAAATAATGTTGTCAAAATCTTACATCTTCTGTTTCCATTATGTTGCAGCACTGTCCAATCGAAGTCACTGCTTGGTTCGAGTTCATTCTCAAAGTCTCTTCGGTTGAGGGTATGGAATACGACACGCAGTAACCTCTGCAAGCATTTGTAGTAATATCAAACTCCACGCAATCAGGGATGCTGATATGACGAGTATGTCCTGTAAGTAAGAAAATACCGAATATACCGAAGCAGAACAGAATCACCATTCAAAATATTGTATCTCTAGTAAGTAGCCATAAATAAACGTTGACTTGTTACTTTGCATGACTGAGTTACGAAATTATTCAATCAAAATATATCCATTACATGAGCTTCTGTAGGAACGATCTCAAAATATGTTCTGTTTCAAGAACAAATAAAACCAAAATTAAGAGAAAAAAATATCTGCATTTATTGCTTTTCAATAAATACGTCATACTTTGTTGTAGCCTACATAGTGCATAATTCTTCTCGCGATTCATGACATGCACATGTTTTACTGATGTCACGTTAAGCATCCCTTATGTGACATTAATATAGTGTATACTGAGTGACTGACAGACAATATACTACTGTAATGTAGTGCGAGTGCTTAAAACATGTGACTTCTCCAGACAGCCTTCGGCACCCTTTTGTGGAAATTATGCTGTAATTATTTTGAAAGTGGGTTAGCAGCAAATGAGTGGACAACTGTAGGAAATAACATTTAATTGAGTTATATATATATTAAATTGTAATATTTGGCATATTTTAACAAAATATGATGCTTTATCATGATGAATAATATGGAGCTATTGCAAATCTGTATCTTGATAGCCTAAAGTTCATAATTCTCTATTTGATAACGGACAATGCCCATTGATGAAAATTATTTTCTTATCTTCCGCTGATCGGCTTTCATGGCATTTTGCGTAAATTTTGCTTTCTACCAAATCACATGAACCGAGGGAAAGCAAACATGCAGAGTTTAAACTTAGTAATCAGTATATTATTTTTTAATGCCTTGAGGCATTACGCGCTTACGTATGGAGTTATTTCAAAACACCGCTCAGAAACTTTATTATCTTTCGGTGAAAATAGTTATGCCGGTGCAAATCGACTTTCACATTAGACAAAAGAAACACTGCTGAGAAGAAACTTTCCAGGTGTGGGAAGGCGCTGAGATAGGTCAGACAAAATACCGGGTGTGAGCTTCGCCGTCGGAAGCTTTAGGTCAGTCACTAGCGTGTCGGACACAGTGTTTGGGATGGCCAAAGTTTGGGAAACTATAGCCCACCATTAGCGTCACCTCTGACCCATGCTTCAAAAAGAGATTTTTAATCGCAAACATCGACTTTGTGCATCCTGTTTAATTAAGATACGCCTATTTTCATGATGACTAGAATTATGCAGTTAAGTAAACACTAATCAGTCTCTCAAACACGAGAGTTGTAAGCAGTGTTTCATCATCGCCATCTAGTGTTGCTCGTTTCATTAGTTATGCAAATTGGAATACATTTTCAAATATAATTAAATTAAGTTTAATAATACGTGTGGATTGATATCTTTCGTTATTAGGAACTTTGTTTCAACTTGAATGTGCCATTCTTATAAGCTACTGGATTTTTGGTACAATTTTATTTTGGGTACATTTATTACCGTGATTGATTTGCGAAGGATTACACATCAACTTCGTTTTCGCCTAAATGTGGAATAATGAATGTTTAAGAATAAATTATATTTAACTATACAGTTATTTGTCTTATTAACCTCTTTTCTTCTGAGAGGAATATTAGTTTGTTTTAACCAAGTGCTCTTCATATGTTGAGGCTAAAGTTCTGAAAATGTAAAAGATACCTGAAAAGTAAATAAATCCAATAGTTGCAAGTCTAATATTCAGAACCTTCAATAAAACAGAGAAGTTTGTAAAAGGATCTCCAAGTCCATAATTCTTATATATCGGAATATTTTATTTGTTTAAATGTCCTTCCCAGTGGCACAGCGGTATTTCTGCGGACTAACAACGTTAAAAACTACATTTCGATACCCGTAAATGGCAGGGCAGAGATATCCCATTCCATAGCTCTGTGCTTAACTTCAAATAGTAACAACGACTATTTAAACGTTCAGAAAGCTGGAGAATATTTTTACTGTGGAATGCATTTATCACTGTTTTTATTTCTTGATTAACTATAAGTGTTTATAGCTTAGAAAGTGAAACGTTTCCTGTTAAATATTTACTCTTATCAACGTTCACAAAATCTAAAATTATAATTGAAGATGTGCTAAAACTTCTACGTAAAAACAGGCGAAAAGTTGAGTAATAATTTGAGCTTAAGAAAGCGTTTTTAAATGAAATATAGACAAAACGAATTAACTATACATACTCAAACCTACGGAAGAGAATGTTTAATACTAAAACTTCAAAACAGATATTTCAAAAGTTTCAAGTCAGACGTATAGCATACCGTCTTTTGAGTAAAGGTTTGCAATAAATAAAGTCTACCTAAGCGTAAAAACAACTGTTTCTTTTCAGTTTGAAGTTTTCCTTATGGATAGGCCCGGCATGGACAGGTGGGTTAAGGCGTTCGACTCGTAATTTGAGGGTCTCGGGTTCGAATCCTTGTCACGCCTAACATGCTCGCCTTTTCAGCCGTGGAGGCGTTATAGTGTGACGGTCAATCCAACTATTCTTTGGTAAAAGAGTAACCCAAGAGTTGGCTATGGATGGTGATGGCTAGCTTCCTTCCCTCTAGTCTTACACTGCTAAATTAGGGACGGCTAGCGCAGATATGGCTCGTGTAGTTTTGCGCGAAATGCAAAAATAAACAAACCTTATGGATATCCGAACAAAGGTTTATGCCGCAGATTATCTTGCACACGTTTATAGTCCAATGTGAAATACTATTTCAGGTACATAAGTAAGTACTAAGTAAATGGTGCAGCAAATAATAATCTTTCAAGTCCAAATGCTTTAGACACCATTTTAAACTTTAAACATAAGCGACTTTTATTGAAGCTGGCATTACAATGATATAGACGTTGCTTAATGTAAACATCATTACTTAGTTCCCGGATGTAGTAATAATCATTTTTACGACGCATCAACGGGTGTTCAGATGTAATGTAATTGAAATGGTGAATTTCTTTTTCCATTGGTTCAACACGTAACTTTAGGCTAAAATACATCGATCTTGTCAAGGAAAGGATAAAATGTGAACGAAGCAATTTGTTCAGTGTATCTTTAGGGCAAAACAAACACTTACTTCTCTTTTGGAAAACAAAAAATTATATCATTAAGAAGGCAAGCTTAAATCGACGAAATTCCTCACCTTTAATAATTCAGTGTTAACTCCGGATCTTATGAAAGTATCATGTTCAACTTTATTTGGATCGGATATATGAAGAATATAAAATTCATATTATCATGTGCAGTTTTTTTTAATCGTGTAATTATTGGATTAATAACTGATTCACACAGCTATTGAGAAACTGCTTTTTGCAATTTGTTCAAGGAAACGTAAGGTACAAAAGTTCTAAAATCCAATAGGACAACTTGTTGAAGTTGTATAGCTTTTCTCGAATAGGATGAACAAATTTACAGAATAAAAAAAAAAAACAATTTTGATTAACCTATCAAAAGCGCCCTTTTCCAGATTTGATTATTCAATTGTTTCAAGCGTGGTGATCATTTATGCCTCTTCGTTTTGTTTTTGAGTACCTCCACATTCATTGCGACCACTTCTTGCTAATGTGTTTTTTACTGGAAGTGACGTGCACACCTGTACACAGCTCGGTAATTGGCTGGATCTTTATTGAGTTATAGTGTATCACTATCCTACGTTACTTAATATTATTTTCCAAGATTTTAGTGACAACCACTTCTGTTATCAAAAGTTCTGATTTCATATGCCCTCTGCAGGGTTTCTACACAGTCCTTATTGAAACACGTAATTTAATTTCAATCCATTGCGTTTAGTAGCCTTCACTAGCCAAAACTTTGACGTCTACACGTTTTTTACGTGACATTTTTCTTCTGGTATCCATGAGTACATCAACATAGTGTTACTGGGAATGATATACCGTCTGTATCTTTGTATACATTACACTAGTATGGCGGCACCTGACTGGTTTCATAACATTAAATCACAAGTGGCTGTACTCTAATGCAGCTTATTTTCACACAATAAAACTAGAGATAACTCATGCTATTTGTATTTATATCCATTCTCACGTGTTGCGAGCTATTGGTATCTATTTGATAGAATAAAACAACATTTCTTTTACTAATAACATCATGTTTAGGAACAATAAAAGACCTAGTCGTCCATCTAGGTTGCCTCATCCGTTAAACTAAACTAAAAATACTAAATAGGTAGATTTAAAAAATCTTAAAGCCAGTCCTTATCATTCACGTAGTTGCCAAACTTTCTCTTAAGCTTGTTTAAATTTACTGTTTCCAAACATCTGAAGGTAAACCATCCCAGAGTTCAACCACCCTATTAGAAAAATAAAATTGGCACACCCGACCAAAAGTAATATATATGTAATCTAATTACACTAATCTCGCCATTAAACATGAAAAATACGATTCATCAGCATCATAAGTTTCCTTAACAATCATAAATATATTTTTTTTTTTTTGAAGAGGAAGCAATTTCAAAGATCTTAATCTCTCCTCATATGACAATCCATCCATCTCAGGCACCGCTCTAGTAACCCTCCTCTAAACCATTTCGAACAATTCAATGTTCTTCTTAAGATAAGGAGCCAGATACCAAACATAATACTCTAAATGTAGCTGAATCAGTGACCTATACAATGAAATTATAACCTCTTTTAAACTTGTGTTCAGTATTTCTGTAGCTACAACCTAAAATCCGATTTAACCTACTACCAGCAACAACACTCTGCTTGAATGGTCCAAGAGATTAATCAACCAATATAACAAGGTCCATTTCTTTCAAAACACTATTAAGGTTACTCCTACCCAAATTATACTTATAATTGAAATTATGATAACCCACATACATTGTCTTGCATTTATTATAATTAAAACTCTTTTGTGATTTATTTTACCAACCCAGTAGGATCCTTTTCACAGCGCCCCCCAGTGGCTCAGCGGTATGTCTGCGGACTTGCAACGCTAAAAACCTGGTTTCAATACCCGTGGTGGGCAGAGCACAGACAGCCCATTGTGCAGCTTTGTGCTTAATTCAAAACAACAAAACAAGAACAACCTTTTCACAGCTAACAAATTGCTTTAATTTATTGACAATTTCTAAGAATCTTCAACCCTGATAATGTTTTTGTGGTCTGTCTAAGAGTGGTCTAGTTTGATAGGGGCTTTAAGCTCACCAGTAAAATTCTGAGTATTATATCTTTTAAATAACTGCTTGGAATGGTGTGCTATTTATTATGAGGAAATATCAGACTGACATTGGTTTGGTTTCTATACAGCATTCCAGGAATGCAGATATTACAATATTTTCTAAAATTTTACAATTACCAAAACAACATCCAGGTTGCTCTCAAATCAAGCACTGGATGGTTGGGCTGATCGCTCCGTTTCATTGTTTTTGTCTAGCGATTTCTATACTCAAGGCACCATGAAACTTGCTTTTAGAATTCACAGTTGTGATAAGCGGGTTATAGGCTCCAACCATTTGTACAGAGTTGGAGTTTGGTCTGTAGGTTCCAACTCTCTTAAAGTCTTGGATAATAGAATTACTATCAGGATTTTAGATTATTTTGCAGCATATTTCGAAGTTTGCATGAAGTAGGGAAGTGCTACGTTTGTGTTACAAAACTTAAAGATTTATCCTTGAATGTCGTTTGTAAGTGCCCATAGTCCATTGTGTAGCTTTGTACTTAACAGTAATCAAACAAAAAAAAACTAACACACTCTATTAAAATAAATTATCCATTTTGGTTGACGAAAATAATTGTACAAATAACTGGTAATTGTGAACAAGGGAATATCATAATATGTAAAAATTATCTTCAGAAGTTATTCGATTCTACACATCTAAAAAAGTAAAATATTTTACCTGTTATTGAAACGTATTCTCACAGTAAACAAATGAATACAAAGCAAAATAAGTCCTTAGTACACAAGTCTGTTTCTGCAAGAGTTAAAAAGGCTTTGTAACAATAAATATTTTGTAATTTATCGAAAACCTTAGAGAGTTGAATCACAATATAACTATGTAATAGTCAGTGTAATGACTGATCAAATTATTGGACCCTATGAGAACAGATTGTTTCATGTCATACACAGCCTTTGTGAACCGTACATTTTATGTATAGATTAAAAAAAGCTGAGGAGCTGAAAGTACATCTGACTAAAAATACATATAGATTAAAAACCAACCATTTAACATTTTTGAGGCTATATCATCAGTCTAAAAGGGACTTTAATACTAGAGTTATAAATTTATTTTGAAAGACATCTTTTAAAATTATGTTAGATTTCAGGGTTTTTATTCTATTTTTCTATAAGTGGGAGAATTGTGAAGACATACATACACCAGTTTTTTTATAATAAGCTCGAGATAAATGTTTCATAGCAATTCAGAGAAACGTTGTTATTTTTTCAAAAATGAAAACTGATGCCAAAAGAAAGATGTCTCTGAAAGAAGATACTTATTCCTGTACTTCCAACGTTTAGTAAATCAGTTGTGTGTCTCTACACAGTCTTATCAACATTAACAATAATTCCTCAAACCAAGTAAATTCCGATAAAGATGGTAAAAAGAATGAAGAAAAATTATATCATTTTATTTATTTATCAGATTCTCATCGTTAAACATTCTTTTACAAGACCACAGCCATCTTTATTTAATGAGATACAAGTTTTCGTTTACAATTACGAACTTAATACAGAACTCCGACAAACTAAACAAGAAGCTGTTGGTATAAGACTAAACTTCATTTTATCAGATAAAATGTTTTTTTTCCTTCAGCGCATCTCTTAAGAACATGATAAATAAAGTGTGAGCTTTTTTAATCGCCATAGTTTTTTCTTTCTGAAAATATATTGTTCACTGTTACAACTACATAAAGCTTTCGGCACTCATCTGGAGCCGTCTACAGGAGGAACTCACAGAAAAGTTCATAAGTTCAATAAACAAAGATGACCTATACTTTTAGAAGAATTTCCATTACTGAAGAATTCGAATTCAATTTAGGTTTGATTCGCTTTAAATCACCAAAGTGTTTTTGTTCTGAAATCTTGCTCACTGTTGAAACACGATCTTTGGCAAATTAAAAGGATCTTGTGATAAAATTCAGTCCCATTTTATAACATACTGGCAGATGCCAGTTGAAAGAATTTAATGGTAGTTTCATACAAATAGTGACAAATGTATATATAAAAGCAGTCAACCAAATTCCTTGGATCAGCGCGTATATTCAACATGATTGTCTAGGGAGCTGTTTACACCTGTCTTTTATCATTCCGTGTGTTATTTCAAATATATTGCTGTCATATAAAATTGACAGCAATGCATTGTTGGCAAAAAGGTTTGGATTTCAATTTAGTGGTTGCATCCAGTATAACAAAGCGATAAGGTTCACTATGTGACCGCGGGTACTTTTTAATACTTGATCAATCCATTTCTTGTCATTTTAAAGAGCACATGAAAAGACCGCTTCTGAAGCAAGCGATTTTTCATAGATGCCATTTCTATTACTACCAAAAAAGAGATATTCAATTTATTTCAATTCAAATCAGTTTATTAAGTATGATACAATAAAATCGAGTATATATATATATATTATACTGTCATGAATATATATATATATAAATATATACCGAACAAAAACAAATATATGTGAAACCACGTTCCTGTCTGTATTCATTACTCCCGTTATGCTCCAATCTTAAATGTATTTTTGTTCTTTATATCTTTTTCTCTGGTTGACTGTTTAAAACATACTGAGACTGTCTAATCAATGTTGATATTGAAATGAAGTTAAAGGACCTGTACAAAACGTGTACTGAAAGAAGGATTTTAATATATATATTTTGTTTCTACAATTTATCATTCTGAAAATACAGAACGTGACAGACAAATAGACATTTGGCTATTATATATATAGATAATTATTTTCATTTCAACATGTTTTTTTACGAGCTATGCGCATCGGATGGATCAGGTAGGACTTAATAGTTATCGTTCCGGACTGTGAATACGAAATTCATGTGATCAGTGATGTTGTAAAAACGGCTCGTTTGGGTTGAGAAATTTTTTTACGTAGAGGAGTGAACAACGTTACGACCTTCTTCGGTCATCCATGGTTCGAATACTGTTACTGTGAAATCGTGCTCTAAACTTAAGGGACGTGAGTATTTAGTTAGAAAGAAGGGAGAATTTGGATAGTCCTCTGCTGATAGAGCGGTAAGTCTACTATTGGTTTATTTTGAATTTTGCGCAAAGCTACACGAGGACTATCTGTGCTATCCATCCCTAATTTAGCAGTGTAAAACTAGAGGGAAGGCAGCTAGTCATCACCACCCACTACCAACTCTTGGGCTACTCTTTTACCAACGAATAGTGGGATTGACCCTCACATTATAACGCCCCCACGGATGAAAGTTCAAGCATGTTTGGTGTGACGGGGGTCCGAACCCGCGACCCTTGGATTACGAGTCAAATGACTTTACCACCTGGCCATGCTGAGCCCGTAAGTCTACGGATTTATAACGCTAAATCAGCAGTTCGATTCCCCTCGGTGAACTCAGCAGATAGCCCGATGTAGCTTTGCTGTAACAAAACAAACACACACACACATAAGTTCGGATAGAAGAATATCAAAGTTGGAGGTGTCCACTATTGTCATTCTGCCTTCTATCCAGCCTATCACGATAAATTTAGGGACGGATAGCGCACCTAGCCCTTATCTAGCTTTTCGAAAATATCAAAAACAAAACATAGAAAAAAAGCTTATCCTATTTGGTAAAAAAAATATTTTTATAATATTAACATAAACACGTTCCAAAACAGCTCTACCACATTAAAGATTAGCTTCATCTTATAAACGATAAATCTCCAATTTATTGTCTTTATACGACTTGAACAAAGAGAGGCTGTGACAGAAATATGGGAAGAATGAAACTTAGGTATCATCAGATGAAAGACTTGTCGTGATCATTTTTCTCTGTTTCTGATCCTGAGAGCATAGAACAGAATGCCATTACCAATTTAGGCGAGAGCCTGTCAGACGATTGTTTGGAATTTGTCATAGCTCCAGCATTCTTTGTGATATTTAAAAAAAACAAACTAAAAACAGTTAAAAACACTAGCTTCCGTAGACAAGATTACATATGCTATGGTAGTAGTTTAATCTTTATAATTCTACAACATAAATAAATTACAGAATAATGGTTTTTGCTTAAAAATTCCACATTTTTAGCCGCGGCATAATGGGTCATAGAAAGGCTCTGATTTTTTTTTTTTTTTTTCAAGTACAAATTTTTAGATCATATCTCCGCCATCTATTGACCGATTTGAGATCTAATTACAGCTTTGGACTCAAGAGGTCAAACCCTTTCGCATGACTTATTTGGCTACACCCAAGGCCTCACAGATTAATTTACTCTAATACTGTCTGAACGAATTTCAATTTGAGGGTAGGCTGGAAGAGATTCTGAGGAGTAATAAAAATCGAAATGGGAACACGTGCGTCCCATGCTTGGTGTTGCTGACTCATAAAAATATAGTTAATAAGTAAGAAGAATAAAGTCTCATAGATTGCTTTACTCTAATTCTGCCTAAAAGAATTTCAAGTGCCGCGGCTATTGAATGTTCCCTTTTGTTTCATTTATTTTGAACCTGTTGGTTTCTTTTCCCTTCCCTATGGAGATGCTTCCTTTAAAGAGATACATTTTGAGAGACCTCACTGAAAGACATGAAATAAGAGACTAAGAATATTTGACTCGTATGTTAATGTACTGGTGGCACTAACAATGTAAAAGACGATAACAAGGAAATGATTTCTGAATGTTAAGATATAGTTTTATTTTGTTGGGTAAGGAAGTATTTACTAGATCGGCATTTAATGTCATACATATTACACCTGAAACTTTTGTAATATAACGCACAATCTTTCTCTCCTGATATATAAAAACAGAAAGAGAAACCTTCGTGTGTCTTTGTATGAAATGTGCCTTATGTTAAAGTAATAGAGGTAATGAATGAACTTTTAATTTTTTATTTTATTGTAAGCACAAATAAGTTAAAGTTTATGTCGTTACTGCAAAACATTTAAGGAACTACAAGATTATTTATTGAGAAAACTGAAAGGTGCAACATGTATTTATTTTTGTCTCAAATTTTCTGGAAGGCGTCAGTGTGTCCTGATGAAAAATAAAAAAAACAAATGAATCTCATTGTGAAAAGTGACGAGACACGTTTCGTTGTTACACAGCGCACGTAGCTACTATTGTTATGATTTACTGTAACTAAAACGTTAATTTTATCAATGTATGTTGCGCAGTAATAACAAAATTTATTTAATTATCATCGTATTAAATCAGATAGATCTAAAGAGTCCAGAGATGTGTCTTATATAGATAATATTACTGGCTTCATTAGTTACAGCTCAGTTACAATTACACGTCATTTCGTGTCGTGGAACTTGTTATCATGTCTTTAAGAGCTAAAAGCTGTTAGATACACTCATGAACAATTAGAAATCGAACAAATCTTAATTTACTACAGATATAATAGTATGTAAAGTTTGAATTAAAACTAAGAACTATTACCCAGAATAGTTCATATATATATATATATATATATTTAGAACTATATATACAAAGGACAAAAATATGTTATTTTCATTCTTTTGAGGTAAGTGGAAAATTGTTTAATATTTTATTTGCAGACCATGGTATGTTGAAATACAACAATCGATATGTTGCTTCTATGCCTTATTTTATCCAAAAATACAACTTAGTGTAAGATACAGTGAAGGTTTCTATCTTTAAAGTACATTAAGATACTTTAAACTTAAAGTAGGATAAATATTTTAAAGTTTAACTGTAAAATAAAGTCTATATAACTTTCAAGAGGAGGAAGAGAGATAACATCCTAAAGAAACTAGAATTAAATAACCTGAACAAGAGACTCTAATATTTCTGTAAAAACCAAACCTGTCGGTACCTAAGTCCTAGTCGTTTCTAGAGGCGATCATAAGTAAAGACGAGCTCGAATTAATAAAGATAAAAAACACATTGTCTGTACCCTTCTCTCTTATGTTGACCTTACTTTTAAATACGATTTCGGCAAATAACTAGTGCACTAATTCGGAGTTGAGTTTCAATTTAATTAGAATAATTTAATAACTTATACAATAATCTGATTACTTATGATTTAGAATCGATATTATTGATAATTATGACTGTCTCAATTAATTATCTCCTACCAAGAATGTAAAGTAATCTGTTAGTCAAACATGGTTTGATCCGGAGTAATCGGATTAAGAGAGTGATATTTTTCGTTTTTCGCTTTTGTAATTTTTTTAAACGCCCCGTCTTCCAATTAGGCAAAGTTCGATCAATTTAAGGAATCTTGTATTATCTTATGAGATGTGTTGGTATAAGAAAAATTGAATTTTTTGGTTTTCAAGGCAAGGTATTTGTTAGTGCAGCATAGAGCTAGCTTTTAATTTTCTAAGGAGTTCTGTCTTGTTTTATGAAATACTCTTTAATATAACATAATATAATCTCGTATTGTTTTGTGAGGTGTTCATTGGTATAACGTTAAGTCAGTTTCAGGTTTTCTAAGGAGTTTTGTATTGTTTGATAAATTATTCTGTGGCATAATAAAAATTAAAACACTTTATTTTCTAAAGCATCTTTTACTGTTTCTGAGATATTTACTAGTATAAGATAAGTTATGCACTTACATTTTAAGAAAATTAAGTATGTTTAGTTAGGCCTGAGATTAATTGAGCTATTTATTGTACTGCGACAAGGTGATTCGTAAGAAGCTGTATCTAATATGTCGTATATTAAGAGCTCAATGAAAGCCTTTCATGATATTAAGCAGTAAGTATTACTTGTACACTAACAAATAAAATGACAAAACGTGTAATAACTTCCGTTTTCGCATTAGTATGTTTATCTTAAGAGAGAATAAACCAAGACATTTACAAAAGCAACCAATGTAATTCAGAGGTATACAGATAATAATACTGATTCATTAGGTCTAGACTTACCAACTTTATGACAACCTGGTCTTTGCCACGCGAACCCTTTTACTGGTAAACTTCCATAGATGGTTATCAAAGCCACTCCCCATAGTAGAAACTTGAGCAAGAACCTGCAGGTTGCCATGGCTACCCAAACTGTTGCTCGAATGTGTACCTATTACAAACAATAATAGCAAAATAAAATTTATATGTGTTAACTTTACTTAGCATATAATACAAACTGATATAAGAACAAACTGTTCTCAGAGAAGTGAGCTTACTTAGATAAATCAGACTAGTTCTCAGATGGGTGTTGAGCTATGGGTGGTATGGTATGAAATCAAGATTATTTAATTGAATGAATACAAATTGTAACTGTACATAGAAAAGCCATATTCTTATTCTGCTCATGACTACAAAACAGTTTTTTACTATTACTCGTATTTCGTTGGATGTGTTCAATGAGAATAACTCTTTTTTTTTTCTGTTCGTTTTCATGCTCTAACCTTAAATTTGCCACGATTCTTCTTCTGAAAATACCTTATACCACTTTACACTCAAACACCTGCTTGTCCTGTCCAAAAGATATGACATTCTTGTGTTTTATTAGTGGTTATGTTTCACGTATATGAAATAACATTTTTTCATTGTACTTTGTTAAACAAACAAATAAATGAGTTAGAGGAAAAATCAGAAACACCAAGTGGAAGTGGTTTTATAGCGTTTAGTTCCATATTTCGCTGTTAGAGCTCCTTCATTTCTTTATAGAAGAGCATCTGCAAGGTTCTAAAGGATATGTTGAGGTTTTATTCCTGGAAGACACAGTTTGACATAAACTTGACGGTCTTATTAACTCATAATATCTTCTCCAACCACTGTTAGAATTACTTAAAGAGACGTATAGATAGTCGCCATGTTATAACAACATTTAATACTATTCTCCTTCGCTCACCCACGATGAACCTTCAACCATTGTTAAAGTTCCATGATGAATGAAACTTAAGGGATAGTCGCCATGTTATAACAACATTTAGTACTATTCTCCTTTACTCATGATGATTCTCCAACCACAGTTAGAGTTATCTGATGAGACTTATAAGATTATCGCTTTGCTGTAGCAATACATGTTATTGACACTGTTGCAAAAGTAAGAATTTCTGCAAATTGGACCCTATAGCACCTATTAATTAGGTCTTGCATCCTGTCCCCTTTGAAAATCAATTTAGTCAAACTTCTTTCACATGTTGCTTGACAACTAATACGCAGTAGAGCTTGCATATGTTTAGATAATACGGTTAACATGTTTAAGGGGTCAATTAATAATAAAAAACGTTAACGGTTTTTTTCCATTTTTGTAAATAAATTTGAGCATTGTATTAATTTACTATTCATGATAGTAAAAAATAACGACACTCCATTTCTTTTAAGATGTGAAAGAATAAAAACCACTAAAAACATTATAATTTAGACAAATATTAGCGACACTAAACATGAATAAACTAAACAGCTAAAGTGGCCCCAAATTACGCGGATTTTTTGAATCAGAATTTTGAATTTGTCTCTTTTACTAATTTAGAAAATAACGTATTTTCAATTAATGCTATCCAAAACTCATAACTTTGTCATAGTTGGGTATTTAAATATAGCAACACTTCTCAATCAGGCACGCGTGTTGTGCGCTTGCGCTTATTGGTTGCTAGGGGTAATATACTTATAGCGTACAAGGTATTAGTGTATAGTTGAAATTACTTTTAACAAGTGTATTATCATGAGTCGTGATAGTGTATTTTGGTTTGTGAAAATATTGCAATTAGTATTTTTAGGAGTTGAGTGAGTCGGCCATATTCGTGTTTAGGGCTAGAACCGCTTCTGGGTGCATAGAATGCTTCCATCGAAATATTAAACATATTATTATGTGCTCACCCACCCTTTAGTGGCTCAGGGGCAGGAGTTGGAGCCTACACCACTAAAAACTGGGTTCGATACTAGTAACTGCCTATTGTGTAACTTTGCGCTTAACAACAGACAAGAGGCCCGGCAGGGCGCTTGACTAGTAATCTGAGGGCCGCGAGTTCGAATCCCGTCGCACGAAACATACTCTCCCTTTCAGCAGTAGAAGCGTTATAATGCTAATATCAATCCCACTATTCGTCGGTAAAAGAGAAGCCCAAAAGTTGGCGATGGGTGGTGATGACTTGCTGCATTCCCTCTAGTCTTACACTGCCAAATTACGGGCGGCTAGCGCAAATAGCCCTCGAGTAGCTTTGCGCGAAATTTAAAACAAACAAATAAAGCATTTTATATTTTTATTTACAATAACAGAAAAAATTTGTGAGACACCCCCATTGCTTCCGTAATTTTTATTAGGAACGGCTAGCGCAGATAGTCCTCGTGTAACTTTGCATAAACTTTAAAAACAAACAAACAAAAATATTTATTTTCCCTATTTAGCTATAATAACTTTAAATAGCTAATTTTTATTTTCATATCTTATCACTGTCTGACAATATTGGTTTGGTATTCGTGTTAACTTCAAGCAAGTCCGTTATGAAGAAAAAGTGATTTCAAAATAAAGAACCTTCCTAATTGTGAGTGAGAGTTTATAACAATTTTTCAATTAGTGAGAGCTGAAGAAGTACATTTCTTAGCAATAAAACTAAAAACGAAGACGTTTGCTCTCCTATTTGTTTAAGGCTTAGATAGTTACCTGGCTCGGCATGGCCAAGTGGTTGAGGCACACCACTCGTAATCCGAGGATCGCGGATTCGAATCCCCGTCACACCAAACGTGCTCGCCCTTACAGCCGTGGGGACGTTATAATGTTACGGTCAATCTCACTATACGTTGGTAAAAGAGTAGCCCAAGAGTTGGCGGTGGGTGATGATGATTAGCTGCCTTCCCTTTTGTCCCTGCCAAATTAGGAACGACTAGCGCAGATAGCCCTCGTGTAGCTTTGTGCGAAATTAAAAACAAACAAACAAACAATCGATTGTTACCAAGTGTTACTTCTACATTTTGAAGAACTTTTGTGCTTTCATGTGAAAACAGTTTGATATATGACGTCCCTCTAGTGAAATGAAATAGAACAAGACGTTTAAAAACAGTGCCACTTGTATTCAACCAAACTTATTTGAATGAAACCCGCGTCGACTCCTGATTAAACCAGATGTGCTTTGACGTTAAAAGCAATGCTTGAACAAGTAATGTTGCAGAAGAATTCTTATTTGGCAATCATTGAGAAGAGTTCCAGTTTCCGATTTCAGATGCACAATACATTCAAAGTTTCAAACACGTAGAGTTATATCAGACGTCGACAATTTGGATAGCGTTACATTTCTCCTTCATTCCCTCGGTATCTTAAGTTTACGATCATCCACCGAAAGTTGCGAGTTAACAACAATGTATTCTTCTTTTTGGTTTGTGCTCCTTTGTAATTTCAGAGAAACGTTTACTGCTATATATTTCTTTGTTCAGAAAGTAGGTTCAGATAGGTAGGTTAACTACTTTGAAGGATGCTCAAAAAAAGTAAACACGATTTAACTCTTAACAAGTGCTAGAGAAGTAACACGTACAAATAGCATTGTTGACTAACAAAATCCAGTCACTCAATTTTAAAGTAAATGCACGATAGGCAAAAAGGACACTAAATAGTAACAAAAGAACGATGAGTTAGCTTTTAAAATACAATAACTCAATTTTAAAGCAATTTCGCAATGAATAAAAATCAGGGCAAACACTAATAAGTAACCTTAAAATCAATTTTTTGTTGATGTCAAAACAAAGTATCTCAGTTCCAAATCAAACGTTTGCTTAAATAAAAACAATACAGATCAACAAATTCAAATGTTAAAATTATTAAGAGATTTATTTCAATATTGATCTCTCTAGCACTAGGATTTCATTATTCTGAAAAGACCTTTTTACAGGGAACTACGTATATCATAATAGGGTTGTTTGTTTGTTTTCGATATTCACGCAAAGCTACTCGTGAAAGTCTACGCGAGCTGACCATGATTTTGCGCTAATAATGAATTAGAACGAAGACAGCTAGTCAAAAACATTCACCACTAATTCTTACATTATCTTAATAAAACAAGGGAATTAACTGTCACTCTTCTAACGCACCCAAAGCCCAAAAGTTAGACAACGATTTCACGGGAGTATGATATAAACCATGAACAATCAAATTCATACTCTGGCACACTAGTAGTAACTAAGTAGTAAATAAGGATTACACTGTATTTAGTCATCAAGGAACGACATTATAATGTACGTGACCATCAAGCAACGACATTATACTGTACTTGGTCTTCAAGCAACGATTATTCTTATGTGAAGTTTAAAAATGATATTGATACTAGTATGTATATAATATATTTGAAGTTCACACTTAAAACGAATAATTAAGAATATTTGAATCTTTATAAGGTACACACTTAAACACGAAAGTATTTTAAATTTATGGTAGTGGCTCTCGTTTTCTGTTGCTTTAATTAGAAATACCCGAATGATTATAAGCAATTTGGCGACGTAATAATAAAAATACAGACAAACACACCAAAAGAAAACATAATACCAAGATAAAATATTAAAAGTAGAATACATAAAACCAGACTAAACATTTAAAACAATCAACAAAATAAAACTTCTCTACCCCCTTCCCCATAAACAAAAGTTGAGACTTTAATAACATTTATTACTTGTAGCTACCTGGATATAATTCATCTTACCCAAACATGTGCTTAACTAACTTACGGAAGTAGTACTGTGCTCGCTAGGATAGACCAGTTCCTGTCGTTACACTTCTGATAAGAGAAAGAAGGCAGCAGGCAATATTTGAGTAATACAACCCAGTTACTGATAACGGTGAATCTTTCTGAGAACAACATCATAAATCAATACGGTATTTTCTGCAGGACTCTTGGCTCGCCCCCAGGTGTTCCCACACATCAACAGAGGCGCATGTGTACTTTAGCTGCACGGTGATAACGACTTTAGTTAGAGATGGGGCCACTCCTACTCCGTAATAAATATCAATGTGTATGTTAATTTACTTTGTAACATTAACCACTAATCATTTGTACGTGTCAAAATACTGAAACCTGAAAAATGGGTTATAATTATCACGCACTGTGACCCTTGATACGATTCTCAGACTAATTCTTATTATTGGTTTGTGGCCTAGAACCTAACTATCACTTAAGTTTAAGGTTCACTAGAACCTTACTACTAGTATATCACCTCGAACGTAACTACCACTTAAGTTTTGTAATCCTAACGTCTTACTACTGATATGTGACCAAGAACCTAACACCCAGTTAAATTATGTAGCAATAAAATATGCACTTATTAATTTTTATAACATTAAAACATAACACTCGTTACGTTTTGTAACATTACAACGTAACACTTAAGTTTTGTAATATTAGAACATAACACTACGATCTAACTTTTGATAAGGTTTGTATCACGCGACTTATCAATTACTTATATTATCACTTTAAAAGTAAACTATTAATTCCTGTTTATGATTCGAGAACATATTTATTAACTATGTTTTGACACAAGTTTCTAACAATTTGTAAGACTTGAGACTCTAAAACCTTATAACTCATTAATATTATGTTGAACAACTAACTAAATTTGTGATAGTATAACCGAGCTATTAAATCATTTTGTCTCGCTACAGCCTATTTGTGATTCTAAAACTTAACTTATAGTTACGTTTTTGACATTAGAACATAACTAATTGTAACATTTTGTGCCACTAGTATACATTTCTTTGTTAAGGCCATGGCTTTATAACCTAACTTCTATTTACGTTTCTGACTCCAGAACGTAACTGATTATAAAGTTTTGTGCCATTATAGCATAACTAACTACTAAGGTTGTGACTTTATATCGTTAACTTCTAGTGGCTTTTTTGACTTCAAAACATAACTAACTGTTGAGGTTGTGACTCGTTCTAGTTAGGTTTCTGATTCCAGAATAACTAATTGCAAAGTTCTTTTTCTCACTAAAATATAACTAACTCTTGAGGTTATAACCTAACTTCTAATTATTTTTTCAATTCCAGAACATAATTAATTGTAAAGTTTTTGTGCCACTAGAGCACAAGTAACTGTTTAGGTTTTAACTCTGTGATTTAATTCAGAGCATAATTATCTGTGGAGGTTTTACACTTAAGAACCTAATTTTATTATTAAGTTTTCAGTTCTAGTACATAACTGTTGGTTAGGTTTGTGACACTAGAATCTTATGAATGGTAATGGTTATCAATCTAATGTTTCAGTATTGAAAATCTTTCTAAATATACAATATAATGACTGTTGAGTTTGTAACTTTAGAAGGCAGCTGGTAATTAAGTTTGCAACTACAGAACTTAAATAAGGATTAAGTTTTAAAGACAGAATTTAACTAGTAATTAAGTTTATAACTACAGAACGTAATTGTTGACTTTAAGTCTTTCTTTTTCTTCTGGAAGGAGACTACACATACTTCCTAATGACAGATACTTCCTTACGACAGATACTTCCTTATAACAGATACTTCCTTACGACAGATACTTCCTCGTAACAGATACTTCCTTACGACAGATACTTCCTTATAACAGACACTTCCTTATGACAGATACTAGCAATTGAGTTTGCAACTCTGGAAAACAACTGGTAATTGCTTTTTAGCTCAAGAAGTTAAGTAGCAATTATTTATATAACTATATAACATAATTAGATTTAAGTTTCAAACTCTGGAACCTAACTAGAGGTTAAGTTTAACACTCTAAAATCCAACTACTCATTAAGTAGGTAAAACTAGAATCAAACTATCGATTAAGCTTATAACTGTAAAACCTAACTAGATATTAAACTTGTAACACTATAATTTATCTAATTAAATTTTGTAACACTGAAATCGAACCAGTTATGAAGTTTGTAACTCTAGAACGTAGATATTGCTTACTTTGGTGTATTTTAGAAATTAGACGTTTGTATGTTTGTAACACTAAAAACAAACTATTGAGATCATATTTTTTTACATGATGCTTATTTTTGTCATTTTAAACTATTGCTAAAATCTATTTTAGTCTACCGTAAACTAAAACTCGATGTTTTTACGTTTGTCACACCAGAATCGATACACTCATTACATTTGTATTTATTGTACCTATTGATGAGAGAACATAACTATTTGATATGTTTTTAATACTAGATTATGGCTATCAGTCACATTCTAACAATATATTCAAACTGCTTACTAAATGTGTATCGTTATAACTGTTCTCCGCCTTAAATCTTTAACAGTAAATTGGTAATGTTGTAAATCATCCCTGGGTTATTTTTCACACTATAGCATAATAATAAGTTGATAATAATTGAAATAATAATTAATTATGTGATCTGCTTTCTTGAATAGAACCAAGTTATCAGCTGAACTAACTATAATGATATGTTTAGCATTGCAATAAAATCATCGTAAAAGGTTTGTGATCCAAGAACCTATCCGTTATCTAAATATGAAATAATGAAACCCAACTATTATCCATCTTTGAGTCTAACTATTATTTATGTTTGAAATATTTAGACTAAAATATTGTCTCCTCGTGTTGACTAGAAGCCCACTTGAAGTATGGTAAAAATGTATTCTGAAGACGGCTGGTATGGGTATTAACACTTTAATTAAAATAAAGTACAGAATAACGTTACGACCTTCTCAGGTGATCTTCAGGTTAACAGGGATGTACTTTATTTTAATTAATGTGTTAATACCCACACCAGCTGTCTTTAGAATACATTTAAACTACTGTCTATCTCTGAAGTACTCGAGCCAAATTATTATCACTCTTTAAAATAATGGAACCTAAATACTGTTTATTTTTAAAATAACTAAACCCAACTATTGTTGTCTGTTGTTAACCCTCTAATGCACGTATCACGAAGATGCGATGGAAAATGTTTTCATTGGACTTCTTACTGAAATAGACCTATATTGCGCATAAAATGTTTTTGTGGAACACATTTTGGTAAATTAAAAACGGATACGTTACCTAAAAATAACATTGTTCGATAAAAAACCAACAAAAATAATTCGATGGTTTGTTTAGAGAGTTATCTGGACGTAAGAGCGTTCAACTACCGAACTGAAACACGTGTATGTGTATTCAAGCAACAAAGATAGACTTGCCACCTATACGTTAAAATGTGAGATAGAAGGTAAATTTGGTGGATTATAATTATGGTCTTTCTTTAAAAGTCTATAAAATAACCATTGTCCGTCTTTACAGTATTAAAACTCGTAATTTATTAAAACAACGCGAAAAATACTATACACATAAATATATATTTTCATCTTTTATTAAAATTGTCCTCAAGTTTTTATTGTACATATCCATTGAAACTATTTAAAATAATTTATAAATAAGATACGATACTTAAACATGTATTGTTATACACAGTTACAACTTTTACTGTTAAGGGTTAGTGTTATGACTCGGGCCGTGCAGCCGACCTGACAGAAGTGTATTTTTATAGATATATGTAAATAACAATATTTTAAGTACATAAACTGTTTTTAAAAATGAATACTTGAAGTCTTCTGTGGTTGAAAGCTTCCATATGATGCTTGTAACAACTTTTTCATTTTCTGATAAAGACGGTATTGTTTTCATAATAATAATATGATAAAGATTATCTTAAAAAAGAATTAATATAGATCTTAAAATGTTGTCATAATCTGGTTGTACACTTATAAGAACTATTCTCCTTTAAGATAATAACTGCTTATGTATTTATACAAAATAACCCGGGAAAAAGTTGGCAAATGTTCATTTGTTGTGCTCGTGCACAGCGAGTGCACGATAAAACAACGACTATAGGACAAAACAACCAGAGGATCTCGACTGTATTACCAGAGTGTAGTTATTTCAAATATACTTGCTTAACTGTGTAAACCTTTTCATGGGGTTTGTAACTTTGCAAGCGGAAAATCGCTGAGTACAACACATTCTAAAGTCTTGTTTGTGTAGACGACGAAAAATATTCTGTTAACTCTGAAACAACCAATGAATAAAGTTGCGTTATGTTGCTAAACCACTTAAGTGTTTCTGGATGTAACTGAGAGAAAAAAAAACTTGAAATACATGATAAAATCTTTGTTTTATGTGAATTTTACATTCATTTCGCAGATATTTAGTTGTAGATTGACTGTGAAAAATACTAGGAACAGATGCTTGGTTTGTTTTGAAATTTTGCGCAAAACTATATGAGTAGAGATGCCAACCATTACGATTTTGATGTACACATCACGACTATACGCTCATACAGACAAATATTACGATTTTGTTGTAACTCCCAAATTATTATATAATATATAGGACTATACAATAAAGTGTTAAATTGTTCCCCCAAGGCTTGAAAGGGGTGAAAAGAAAATTTCTAGTAGATACAAATAAATTTTTATAATAAATAAAAGACATAGTCCAAATGGCTACTTGCGACAATCATGTTTGTGCTTGAAATAATAAAAAATATTTGTATCTCCGACGTCTACCAATAGTTTGAGTGCGGTGCTTCTCCATACTGAGTACGTGGGGGAATCCATTGTTACGCCATCAGTGTTTCTCAGCCAATCAGCGCTTGCGGTGATCGTTATTTCTCGTTTTCTAAGCGGCATAGAAACACCAATGCGATCGTTCACAAGATGGAAAAAAAGAGGCCTCGTTCACCAGATTGTTTTGTTTTTGGCAAATCTAAAAGGACTAAAAACTGTGAATCAAAAATTTAGGAAAGTGTATAGTGCAAAATATCCGGTCATTGCATCAAAAGTCAGTGACAGTCATGCGTTTTGTACAGTTTGTCACATCGATTTTTCTGTGGCGCATGACGGGATAAACGATTGTTCCAGACATACAAATCGGCATCTCACCAACAAAAGGCTGAAGCGAAGACAAAAATCATGTAGATAACGACATTTATGAGTAAGAATTCAGAATATGAAACCATAAATGCAAAAGTGATGTTCGCGCAATTCGTCATTGCTGTAGCCGATCGTGCAAGACATCTATTCAGAAAAATGTTTCCAGACTCTGATGTAGCGAAAAATTATGGCTGTGCTAGAACCAAAACTACAGTCATTGTACAAATGTTGGGTTGTGAAGATGACAAAATGATTTCAAGCATACTTACTAACAGTGTTTGCAGTTTAGCCATAGATAGATCCACAGACATGAATGACTCAAAACTGTATCCAATGGTTGTACAATATCTACACCCTTTGCTTGGAAAAATTGTTTGTTCTCTTTTGACAATGGTGGAACGGAAAGAAGCTTCAACGGGAGAGAATATTTTCAAGCTTTTGGACCACGAACTGACAAAGAGGAAAATTCCATGGGAAAACTGTCTTAGTTTTTTTTTTCAGACAATGCCTTAGTTATGTCTGGTATAGGTAAAGTTGTGATGGGACACATCTCAAGACGACACCCTAGCATTTACTTCATGGTCTGTACCTGTCACCTCATGAATATTGCTGCCCAGAAAGCTTCCAGAGAACTGTCCTGCACAGTTTCTAATATATTGATAGATATCTACTATTTTCTGAACAAAAGTGCTAGCAGAAAACAACATTTCAAAGAGTTTTGTATGACAAAGAAACAAGAAAAATTCTGCAACTTGTTAACACAAGATGACTATCACTTGAGGTGTGCCTCAACAGAATATTGGACATGTGGAAGCCATTGAAGAAGTATTTTCACTGTGAAAAGGAAAAACTAGATTCAAAAGGATCTAAACGTGCAGCTCAGTCAGGCAGCAAGACTTTAACAGTCAGGATATCCTCTCAGACACACAGGGACACAAGACAACAGTCCCCAAAAGCAGACAAAGAAACATTTGATATAACTCAATATATGTTTAGGCGGTCTGACCTTGAACTAAAGAAGAGACAACAAAAGAAAAAAAGAGAAGAAAACAAAAGCTAGCAAGGAAGTAACCAAGAAAAGTTATGCGCAGAGCAAGTTAGATAAGTTAACAGTTTTCTTGGACAACAAAATGAACTTGTTATTTTGTCTTTTTTCTTCAGTCTGCAATTTCTCTGTTTGAGCAAGCCAATTTGATAAAGGCTACAACAGCTGCAAAACTATTACAATAAGTGTCATAAACATGATATAAACTAGTCCTTAAACAAAGGCATTTTCTGCTTACCGTTTGTGCATGTTCAATGTTGTTTTACCAGTATGTTTGTTACTCTGAACTAAATAAAAAACATAATTTTAAATGAATTTTTAAATGTATTTATTAAATACACAAAACATAGTCATAAATGAGCAATCTATAGTAGTAATAAATAATAATAGTTATAATAATAACATAATAATAAACAGCTTAGAGACATTGGTCAGGCCTAGTGGCCGCAAATGGTAAAGGGCTTTGTCTACAATCATTACGCTCAGTCATTTGAAATAGTTAGCATCTCTACATTAGGGCTATCTGTGCTAGCCGTCCCTAGTTTAGCAGTGTAAGACTAGAGGGAAGGCTGATAGTCATCATCACCCACCGCCCACTCTTGGGCTACTATTTTACTAACGAATAGTGGGATTGACTATCACATTATAATGCCCTCACGGCTGAAAGGGCGAGCATGTTTAGTGTGACGGGGATTCGAACCCGCGACCCTCAGATAACGAGTCGAGTGCCTTAATCACCTGGCCATGCCGGGCCAGTAATAGGTGAATAAAAATTATTTAATGTGTACCAAGCATTAATTGAAAGGTATTTATTTGCGCAATGACACTGAAAAACAATTAAGATGCATGAGCAAACAGTTATTTTATGTAGAATATCCGTTAATTTGAGGGTATTTCCTTGCAGAATAGCAGAGTAGGTCCAGCGAAAATTGGATGTAAATTGTTGTAAACTTAACAGAAGAGAGCGTGAATTAATTTAAAGTCCCGAACTTATTTTTAGGGTTAAAGTTCTGGCAGTTTGGATACCGTTCTTTTTACCCTAAAAAGTGACTTTTTACAGTGTAACTACTTTCAGTCATTAAATAATGGAACCTAACAGTTTTCTGTTTTTTAATACTGTAACCTAATTTCTGTCTTTCTTTAACATGCTGGAATCTAATTATTCTGTCTCTTTAGAATACTATAATCTAACTGCTTTTTTCTTTAAAATTCTGGATTCCAATGTACATTGTCTTCAGAATATTATAACCTAATTGCTGTCTTTCTCTAAAATTCTGAAATGTAATTATTTTCTGTCGTTAGAATACTGCAACTTAACTATTTTCTACTTTTGCAAATATTGAAATATAACTATTGTTTATCTTTAAAATATAATGTCTATCTTTAAAAAACTGACTATCTTCTAGCTTTAAAACAATAGAATCTATTTATTATCTGTCCTTAAAATACTGAAACCTAACTATTGTCTATCCTTAAAGTGTTGTATTTTAACTATTGTTTATCCTTAAAATATAGTATTTTAACTATTATCTATCCTTAAAGTATTGTATTTTAACTCTTGTCTATCCTTAAAGTATTGTATTTTATCTATTGTCTATCTTTAAAGTACTCTATTTTAACTATTGTTTATCTTTAAAGTATTGTATTTTAACTACTATCTACATTTCAAATACTGAATCTAACTATTGCTTGTCTTTAAAATACTGAATCTAACTATTGGGCCCGGCATGGCCAGGCGGATAAGGCAATAGAGTCGTAATCTGAGGAGCACGGGATCGAATCCCCGTCACACCAAATATGCTCGCCCTTTTAGCCGTGGGGACGTTATAATGTGACGATCAATCCCACTATTCGTTCGTAAAAGAGTAGCCCAAGAGTTGGCGGTGGGTGATGATGACTAGTTGCCTTCCCTCTAGTCTTATACTGCTAAATTAGGGACGGCTAGCGCAGATAGCCCTCGTGTGTCTTTGCGCGAAATTCAAAACAAACCAAAAAAATCTAACTATTGCTCGTATTTTAAATACTGATTCTAACTCTTTTCTATCTTTTAAATAATGGTATCTAACCATTACCTATGTTTGAAATATTAGACATTGTTTACTGTTTTCTTTATCATACTGACAACTAACCTTTTTTTTCTTTCATTATACAACAATAAAACTTTGTTAATGGGTAACTTTGCAACAATAGAACCTGATTTGGGTGACAGTAGAATTTATTTATTGGTTATAAGTGTAGCATTACAGAATGATTATGTATTGATTACATTTGTGCCACCAAAAACAAAAGTAATGCTACAGACTGTGATAATTAGATCCATTTATTGTCTATGTTGTGTGACAGTTGAACATAACTATTTTCTAAGTATGTTAACCTTATAGTTTGTGACACATATACTTATCTATGATTAACTTTCGACCAATAAAACCTAATTATTGACTGAGACTTTTGAAGGTAAAACACAGTTACTTGTAACAAAAACCGAAGTGCTGACCAAGTTTGAAACTAGACACTATTAAGCAGCTAAATATACATATGTATACGTAGAAAGAGATAATAATTAGTGTGGACAATTTTCAATGTTGTTTTTCTCAAGGGTTTTCCGTTGAAAGCTTTGATATGGAACCGAAACCTTACAAAAAATACAAGTTTTAACTTCCATTGAGATTACAGTAGTTTCATTTAACAAATTCTTGAATTCATTATAATTGCTACAAGTTGAATATTGCCTAAGTTTTTCATTCTAGAGCATTACATCATCCAACCACTTGGGAAGAACATTGTGTACATTACGTTCATATTTTATAAACTCGTTTTAACAGAAACTTCAAAACTATATATATCTAACTACTTGTCTGTCTATGTTATATTTATACATTTACAGGGTGTTTCAGAAGTCTGGTCCCTTCGGGAAATTAGGCTTTTTACCTAATTGGCTCGATGTGTTGTCCCTGGAGTTTCCCACTCCCTGTGAAGCCAGACTTGTGGAACACCGCGTATATTTATTTGTTACAAGCTAGTCAGATATCTATAGCTCTTTTTGTCTATTTACCATATAGCTGTGTCTATACGTAACAGCACATCATTTTATAAACTGCGGTTATTAGAAGTGTAGGAAATCCACCCAATTCTAATTAACTGTATGTGCTTCTACCCCGCCTTAGCACATATTTTTTTAGCATGATTAAGTTTTCAAATGCTTGTTTGGTCATTTAAATATAGCAGTTATAATTAATGACGCTATGACATAAAAAATCTAAAAATAGCACACACGTTACACATAAAGTCATCATTACATAACGTGACGAGAGTGAAATTACAAACTTCAAGTAAATATAATTTCGCGAATGAATAAATGAAAATTAAATATCTTTAGAATTTTTGTTTGTAACACAATATTTCTGCGAAAGGGTAATTTGTCTTTGTTAACGCGTATTTAAATTTGTTTGTAGTTAAGCACAGAAACTACACAATGGATTATTTGTGCTCTGCCCACCACGGGTATCGAAATCCGATTTGTAGCATTAAAAGTCCGCGTACATACCGCTATGCCACTGGGGTGGTCCAGGTAATAAATTATGATAATACAATCACACAATCGTTTTAATCTGCAATTTTTTTTATTTCAGTGTTTTTGCATGACGTGTTATAAGTAATAATAATCTGTAAAAAAACATGTAAAAAACCTAAACGGGATGGATAATAATGACAGTAAACAAATTTTCTCATGTATCAGACTATCTTCGAAACAAATTTAGCTAACTTGTTTTCAGGTAATAGTTTTACAAAAAAAATATTGATCTGATTTTACACGTAAAAATGACCTTTTTGTTCTTTATAGTAAATGTAAAACAGTCTACCATATTTACAGAAACCTGGCCTGACAGCTACTGAATGCATTCAGTACCAATGACGGTGAAAATCGCCCTAATATATACGTTCTTATAGTTACACCATACACAGAGCTACAAATGGTTGAAAACGTTACATTACAAATATTTTAAATGTACAAATTAGCAAGTCTCATTTCAATCACTTCATATACGAAATCATATTAGAACGGTTTCTATTAAAACTGTGTAATATTGACTTTCTTTATTTGATGTTCGTAGGTGGCTTGATGCTACCAAACATTGATAATTTTGGCAAAGGTATGTAACAGTTATTTCTTACGCAATATATTTATACCTTCAGTTCATTAATATTCAGATCGGTATTTTATATTTTCCAAAATAAGGATATCGTTTGTAGATAATAGCATTCGAACACAAAGAACTATGAATCACCATGGGGTACTAGAACCATTCATAAAGAGACCTGCAACAAGTCATATTTCAGCTATGGTAGGTACATTGCGATATCTTGTGATATGATAATTCATTAACCTGTAGGTCAGTGATAGAAACTGTAGCATGTTCCAGTACGTAACTCTCCAGTAGCACAAAAGTATGTCTCTAGACTTACAACCCTAGAAACCGGGTTTCAATACCCGTAATTGGCAGGGCACAGATAGCCCTTTGTGGAGCTCTATGCTTAACTTTAAAAAAATCCAGTGTGCAGCATAATGAAGAACGATCTCCGCCTAGAAAAAGTGACAAAAGTCACATGTATACAAGTTTGTTTGTTTTTTCACTACATGTCTCTTGAATCGTCAAATGCCACAAACAACTTGTGGATGAAACGTGCATTCATGCTATTCCATATGAAAACACAATGGAATTTTGTGCGAGTAGAAATTGAAGTGCCCCTATTGAAAGGGGCACTGGGAAATTGTCTTCGTCTTACACTGAATAGTTTATGGAAACCATTATGAAGAGAGGGGATGGTGTTCTTTGGATGCAACAGTTTAATGACGAATTATTTTATAATGAAAACTACGCAGAAGAGTTATAGTCCAGATGCGCGGTTGTCAGAATGAGCTTGGACAGGCGTGACTAGTGCAATAACGATGAGAGTCCAAAATAATCTCAAGATAATGTACTAAACGTTTCTACATTATGAATGTTTTCAACTTTTGATTCCATTTAAGCTATATATATATATCCTCATATGTTTCTCTGTTTTTAAATATATAATATAGATATTATCTCCTGCTATTCAACACGTTTTTTGGTTTCACAGCATGCTAACACATAAAGCAGATATGTTCAGTCGTACGTATATTTGGTCAAAAATCTAAAAACAACACTAAAGGTTGGCTTTTTTATTTTCTAATATTCAACAGTAATAGGTTAAGTTTAGATTAAGCTTTTATCTCAAGTTAAGCTGCTCCAAACTAAAACTGTACCAAATACTCTCCAATTTTTCTTTACATTTATGTTCAGGTGAAACCGTTTTACATCCATAGACTTATACCATATGCACTCCAATATTCTACACCTGCAGTTAAAAGTGAAGTTGCTCTATATCCTCAAATAGATACCAAAGATACTCTGTGCCCAACGCAGGGCTACGACGCTATAAATCAAGTTTCGACATTCCGTGGTGGGTAGGGCGTAGATAGCCCACTCTGTAGCTTTGCGCTTAACATCGACCAAATCATAAAGCCCGAAAAATCTTACACATTTCTAAACTTCTGTTTCAAGTTAAGGCACTTCATATCCTTAAACGTATACCATATATATTTCAAACCTCTAAACCTGTAGTTACAAATAATGTCGCTCTACGTCCTCAGATTTATACTAAATTATTACAGAATTCTAAATCTGCTCGTTGTGATGAAGTTACTCCACTGTTCTAAACCTTTAGGTTTAAACGAAGCCACGCTTAGTTTCTAGACATTCAGTCTCAAGTAAAGCCAGTCCACGTCGCATGAAACTTACAAATTCAAGTGAAGTCATTTCAGATCGACAAAAATCTATTGATGCAAATAGCCTAACTTTAAATAATTATAGTTGTTGATTCTGACTATTCAGTTATAAAATAAAAATCACATCTCCATGAAATTAAATTTGAATACATTTTTATGTGACTTAGAAAACCACACTAACCCTACATTTTGGTCGAATCAAACCTGTTATGTTAAAAGAAATTTGAATCATTAAATCTTAAAGAATATACTACTAGGCGTTTCCTTTAATATAATTTACAATTCTTGGTAAATAATACATATTTTATGCTAAATTTAAAACAAATTGAGTATAGGCAGCTGTAGCTTTAAAACACATTTCAAAGAAGAAACAAGATTACGTTCCTATTCTCAGTTAACAAAGATTAGAAAAGTAAGAGTTATGGATAATCTTCAAATTTGGGTGTTTACTAAATTTGTTAAAACAAGTTTCTTCAATTCCTGACAAACAAGACATTCACGGGTTGTTTACTAAATTTGTCAAAACGAGCTCCTTCAATTCCTGACAAACAAGACATTCACGGGTTGTTTACTAAATTTGTTAAAACAAGTTTCTTCAATTCCTGACAAACAAGACATTCACGGGTTGTTTACTAAATCTGTCAAAACGAGCTCCTTCAATTCCTGACAAACAAGACATTCACGGGTTGTTTACTAAATCTGTCAAAACAAGTTTCTTCAATTCCTGACAAACAAGACATTCACGGGTTGTTTACTAAATCTGTTAAAACAAGTTTCTTCAATTCCTGACAAACAAGACATTCACGGGTTGTTTACTAAATTTGTCAAAACGAGCTCCTTCAATTCCTGACAAACAAGACATTCACGGGTTGTTTACTAAATTTGTTAAAACAAGTTTCTTCAATTCCTGACAAACAAGATATTCACAGGTTGTTTACTAAATTTGTCAAAACGAGCTCCTTCAATTCCTGACAAACAAGACATTCACGGGTTGTTTACTAAATTTGTCAAAACGAGCTCCTTCAATTCCTGACAAACAAGACATTCAAGGGTCGTTTACTAAATCTGTTAAAACGAGCTCCTTCAATTCCTGACAAACAAGATATTCACGGGTTGTTTACTAAATTTGTCAAAACGAGCTCCTTCAATTCCTGACAAACAAGACATTCACGGGTTGTTTACTAAATCTGTTAAAACGAGTTCCTTCATTTCCTGATAAACAAGACATTCACGGGTTGTTTACTAAATCTGTTAAAACGAGTTCCTTCATTTCCTGATAAACAAGACATTCACGGGTTGTTTACTAAATCTGTTAAAACGAGTTCCTTCATTTCCTGATAAACAAGACTTCCACGGGTGTGCTACTCTCGAATGTATAAACAACAGTACCTCTTGCCGGAATTCATGAATTTGTTTCACCATAATGACATTGACTGTTTGGTAACTTAAGCAACCAGATTCTGTTTATGACCCTCAATAATTACACAGATGTGTATTACTCTTTGTCCTCCATCCTTCATATACACCATTACTTTTTTTCTCTCATGGTAACTCACAATCTGTCTAAAGGTATTGGTGACCAACGTTTAGGCCTGATTTTGTAAATAGTTCATGAATATGCTAATATAATACGTTAGTGATATGGCTTAAATTATTTCCGCTTACTCTGACATCTTCTATTAACACGTGATAATTGAATATCACTTAGAATGTTCTAATTTTAATCAAAACCATGATTTAGTTTCGCTTCAAACAAACCCTCTAATTTCGAAATATGTTTTTTAGTTATGTGTACATAACAAATTTTATAAGAATATCCAACATTTTCAAACGTTGTGATAAGTGACGCGCCACATCTGTTGACTGAAATACTATGCGTATAATTTCGTAACTTTTAGGATAACTTGCAGTATAGTATTATTTAAAATTACATGAGAAGAAACAATCTATATTTCCATACATCCGAGAAAACTCTACAAACATGATGTTTTGTTGATTTATTTGTTTGTTTGTTTTTGAATTTCGAGCAAAGTTACACGAGGGTTATCAGCGCTAGCCGTCCCTAATTTGATAGCGTAAGACTAGATGTAAGACAGATTGTCATCACCACCTACCGCCAACTCTTCGGCTACTATTTTACCAACGAATATTGAGATTGACCATCATACTATAACGCCCCTACGGCTGAAAGGGCGAGCATGTTTGGTGTGACGGGGATTCGAATACCTGACCCTGAGATTGCGAGTCAGGTGCCCTCACTGTTTGGCCATGTTTGTCCCGTGTTTTGTTAAAAAAAAAAGGATATTGGTATATCTGTTTCCGTTGATCTGTCTATCAACAAATTATGTCTATCTATCTAAAGAAAAAAGCTCATAGAAACTATCTATAAATTTAATGACATTTTAAAACTTTCAGACAATAAGCTCAACTTCTACAGTTTCCTTTTGTTAATTGTTTGTCCAACGTTTTATTGTTGGTTCTTTATGTACAACGGTTTTTTATTTAGGAGCTTATTGTCTTAAAGCTGATTCTACATATATATACTCAGAAAAAAACAGCAAATAAAAACCTAAAAATGCAATTTATATACATTAAGAGTTAAGCGAAATATATTAACACTAACATGACTCGAAAGACATTGTATTTAACTGCACATTTAGACATTTAAAACATATGTACGCGTGTTGACATGTTCTTTAATAGGTGAATGGGGAACTTTAAAACTTGAGACGTGTATTTCTAACAAGATATTAACTATTCCAATAGCTTTTAATAATTGCTCAGCTTAGCCTAAAATAACTTAGGATATTGGTTTTATATATGCCAAAACTGCAAGCGAGTTTGAGAAACTTTCAAAATAATTAGTTTTCTACACTCTTGTACTGAACTTCTGTTCTCCCATGTCTATTCATATTAACTTTTTTTATAAGAATCACATTAGATCGCAGATATTTTTTTTATATTTCTTTTGATTATTTAATTTTGGATTAAATTTCATAGTGAACTATTTAAGTGAAATGGTTTGGGGGGGATATTCTTTAGTCTGGCTCGATTTTTATCTCAAAAGTTATTCCTATTGGCTTCATTGCTTCGCCTGCGTTGGCGTATAACATCATAATATTAAATTACGTATGGCCAGGTGGTAAGTGTGCGCAACTCTTAATCTGAGGGTTCGAATCTCCGTCATATCAAACATGCTCGTCCTTTCAGCCGTGGGAACGTTATAATGTTCGGTAAATCTCACTAGTCGTTGGTAAAAGAGTAGCCCAAGAGTTGGCGGTGGGTGGTGATGACTCACTGTCTTCCCTCTAGTCTTACACTGCTAAATTAGGGACGGCTAGCACAGATAGCCCTCATGTAGCTTTGCGTGATATTTAAAAACACAAACAAACAAATTAAATTACATGTCTAATAATTTGTCCTATTAATACTGGGTATTAAAAAACTTATTATTAATACTGTTATCTCTACAAAAAGCCTTTTTCTCGAGAATATTTTGCCTTAAACAGTTTAGCATTGTTTTCTATGGTGTGCTTTATAAGCTCGACAAATTTAAATAAAACTTTCATGTTCTCATGCTAATCTTTTTAATACTAAAGTTAAAGAAAAATACCAGTCTCTTAAGAAGCATTTTCTATTTTAAAAAGAGAATACCGAAAACATTGTGACTTTTCACGTTATTGAAGGATGAAAGCCTTTCTTTCACAACTAGGCTATTCAAAGAACTTCAATAAAGTGTTACCTGAATGAATTATCTTCATCCGTATAGTTGGATAGTGAGAATAGAAGCACGCATGTCTAAAGAGATTGTGGCGCCGCTTTTTTCCTATTACAGATTTTCGGTAAGTTTTCAAAAATATAGTAGTCTTCTTTTAAAAAAAAATTAAAAATTCTTCATTTGTACCATATATGTTTAATTTAAAGCAAATTACGAAGCTAAAAGTCATTATCAAACGCTTTCATCATTCCATTACGAGATGGATATTAAACGGTTTAACTCTTTGGATTCTAAATTAATTTCTTCCATATCGCGATTGTTTTTGGAAATAATCTAAAGAAAAGTCAGATTTTTTCATCTCTTCTTTTTTTTCTTGGCATCCTCTTGTAATAAATTATAGCATGCGAATTATTTCGGGCAAAATATTAAAACTACGACGAGACATTTTGGCAACTGTTTTTATAAACATGGCGGGCGCCCGAGCTCACTCTGTCCCTTAACATCATTATGACACCATTAACGACTTTTCAACCAACTCTCTCTATCTGTCCCGGTTTTCCACTGCCTTCTTTTCTTTCTTTCCTATTCACGGTGCCTTGAAAAATGGTCTTTGCCAAATCAGAGGACTGCGAAACGTGACCATACCATTAGATGACTGCGAAACGTGACCATACCATTTCAGTTCGTGTTTTTCGACAATGATCAAAAGATCTTCCTCTGGTCCGATAGCTTGTTGTATCTTGTTGCCGACCTCTTCGTTGGTAACACGATCTTTATATAAGATGCGGAAGATATTTCTATAGCAACTTATTTCCACGGCCTAGATCTGCTGAGAGGGTTCATGTTTCGCAAGAACACAGAAATATGAATATGACGAGAGAGTGCAACAGCTCAACTTTGGAACTAAGACTGATGTTGTGCGTCTGAGTTATCTTGGGTAAGTTAAGGAAGGTGTTGATGCTTGATTTTGAATACACACTCTCAAATATTCCAAAAATAAAACTACGATACCATCTGTCTTTGGTACAAAATGCAATAAGTATCTTAGAAAACGACAGTTTAAATAATTTCTTAAGGAAATCTCCCATTTCAAAATTAATATTGAGAAAACAGGCTTAGAAAAAGACTTAGACGATACATATGTTAGGGTAGCACTAATGCTTAAGACAAGTTATTTCATCAATCAGTTTAATATACTGATGAAACTGCTGAGCAGCCACGTTCTCATTAATATCATACATACAGTAACTATGAAATTAACATTTACAACCTTATATCTTTTATGGGCACATAGGTTAAGCGACTAGATCAGAGATCCACTAAGGTCAAATGTAATTATGGGTAATTTCGAGCTTTAAACAATCGTTTCATAATAGTTATGATAACCCATTAGGCCTGGCAGTGTGAACCTAGGGAGTTTGGAGCATTCGAATCTACTCTTAAGTTTTGTTGTATTATTACATCTAGATTAATAAAAAAAAATTGTATTTTGCTGTTTTTAAAAAAATATATAAATATTTTGTGCTGTGTTTGAAAATAAATCTGCATATTTTTTGTCTACAAATTAATCGTAAAAGGCGTTTTAAATGTAGAAGCCCAAAAATTAAAACTTAAAAATTTTTGTGAGACTTTTGTTTCTACCACAAACTATTTCTTCTCTTGTTTTACAGGTATAAGGTTCTTGCCCCGGTTTAAATCCGTCCAAACATAGCTATGACTATTATTACTATGGCCCTAAATTTGACCTACCAACTTTGGAAAGATAAAGCCAGATTTGGTACTTATAAAACCAATAGAGCAATTACTTTGTAATGACTAAAGCAGTGAACTATATTAGGTTCAATTATTTTGGTATATTATACGAATTTCTACTAGTGATATAAAATTATAGCGCACCATGTACTTAACAACAGCTTCTACCTCAAATATATATATATATATATTAGCTGTTTTAACCAGGCAATAAAGTGTTATGGCAGACCCAAACCTAGTTGATTTCTGTAATCGACAGTCTCCGAGTTAGCCAAAAGCGATTTTATTGTGCTATAAAGTTGGCAGGAAGTAAGGCTATTTCCATTAGAACTCTTTTATTGAATGGCTGAACAAGGCGTGGTTTTAATATAGATCCGAGACAGTTTCAACAGTGTTTCATACATGCTGGTGGCAGTGGGTTGTATTCCACGAACTTCTATACTTAAATCCCCCTTGACACGTGATGAAATTAATGTGGTGTGGGTGTTTTATCTTGTCTCTCAACTATTTGTAGATGATGTATTAAACATATTGGTGGTTTAATCGGTTGAGTTCACCTTTGAATACAACGCCGTGCTGTGAGTAAAGAGAGTACTTTGCAAGCAAACTAGTTACAACATAAGGACTGTGTGTTTTCTTATAGCAAAGCCACATCGGGCTGTTTGCTGAGTCAATCGAGGGAAATCAAACCCTTGATTTTAATGTTGTAAGTCCGTAGACTTACCGCTGTACCAGCGGGAGACACAACAAAAAGAGAACTTTTGAGTAAACACTAAATACATTCTAAATTATACAAAGCACAAAATGACGAGAACACACAGACTTAAAAGACGATTCAGTTAAACAAATTGTTCTGGAGTATTCGCATAATTCTATGACTATGTTTCAACATACTTGAAGGAGTACAGACGTCAAACAAAGATCTAATTAATAAACTATTCTTCTAAAAATTGATTGAAAAGTCCCTTACTTTGTAAGAGTTTATACAACAAAGATCTTTTCTTTGGTGTTTAAAAAACATTCATAAACACAAAACAATCAAATTCTTCGCTTTTCTGAGACTGTGGTGTTCATGTTCGAAGACGAGAAAATATATATGCAAGGCTAAACTTAGCAACGCATTCGTTCCCAAACACAACAGTTACAGTTAACGTTACAAATCAATAGAAATAGAGTTATCAACGTTTTCCGATATAAGTAACAATGGTTTATTACAAGCGTAAATTCTGACAAATGACTTTTACTAACGATCCTATCTTTTTACTCACGAGCAATATATATAACTTAAGGACTAAGTTTGACACTTTAGTAGGCGAATTATCTAAATTAATACCTTGCATTTCCATATAGTTGTCTCACGTCGCCTTTTAAAAATGCATGTTATAGGTATGCTTGTATGCTTTGTGTATAGCTTTTCTCATCAAATATATTCCATAATCTTTTCTCCTTTTGATCAATTCTGTCAGTTTTTACGTCCATTTCTATGATGAGCATTTCAATTAACTTTTAAAATCTTCATAATGATAATGATTTAAAAAAGGCGAAAACGTTATATTTTTCAGAGGTTGAATTAATGGTATAGACCTACAACAACCCCCACCAATGTTTATAAAGGACAGAGTTGATTAACGATCTACTACAACCCCCACCCTGTCCATAAAATATAGAGGTGATTTACCACGATCTCCACCCTTTGTTCATAAAATATAAGGTTATTTATCACAACTCCTACCCTTTGTCCATGAAATATAGGGGTGATTTACTAAAACCCCCACCCCTTGTTCATAAAATATAGAAGTGATTTACCGCAACTCCCACCCTTTGTCCATAAAATATAGAAGTGATTTACCACAATTCTCACCCCTGTCCATAAAATACAGAAGTGATTAACAATCCTTAGTTTTAATTAACTCTTTGCCACCATCGTACTTTAGTTAAATATTCACACATTATATACGTTGCCATAGAAGACTGTTCACAGAGATGGATCAGGACTGTGTTAAGCCTACAAATAGTTTCAGTTCATTAGACGTTGTTCCCTCACATACACATTGTATGTTTGTTTGTTTCGGATATTCGTGAAGAGCTTCACACTAGCCATACCTAATTGTTAGCAAAGACAAGTGATCAATAACACTATAGTCGATTCGTGGACTATTAAAATCAAATAGGTGAAATTTAACAGTCGCTCGTACAATACACTAATAACCCTAAAATACGGAGTACGTGTTTATTCTCGGCGACTAGACGAGAAACTTGAATCATTTAATCTACACTCTGGCAAGTTAATCCCTAGGACAAACCAGATCTTATCATAAAAGAAAGAAATATACTTTTACTAACGGACGCTCAACGAACTATGTCTTTAACTCGAGCAATTACTACCTGAACACCTCGTCATAAACTAAGTTGTATAAATACATATTTTACCTTCCCTTTTATAACAAGTTTTGACCAGTTCCAGTCTTTCCATTTCCCTTAATAAGTTACTTCCAACCTGTTCCAACGAATAAAAATAATAATCAAAGCAAACAATTCCTGTGATGAACCGATTGAAAATACAAAAAATATAAACAAATTTAATGATAAAAGGACAGTGCAATGAATTAATTAGTTGTTATTAAAGTACAAAAGTGGCTCCCTCTACTATTCTTAGATCGCATTCAGACTGGTTTCCCTTTCACCCAATTTCGCGAATGATGCGTTTTTTGTGTGTCTTTTAATTTAACAACTTTTTCCAATGGACGCCAACATTTTAGATCTTAAGAACAAGTAACACTTGAACCCAAACCCTGAATGTCATGAACCTGTAAGGAAGTGACTACTCTGTGGCTTGTCCAAGCGGTTATACCAGCTCTGGAAACTTAGCAACTTGATTTAGAAAATAACTGGAATTTTCAACCTGAACGTCAAACTGTATGACTAACGTGCTAAACGGCTGTTCATAATTTAAGAGAGCAAGTAGCCAACAAGCAGCACCTTCTGCTACAAGACTCCTGTAACAGAATAATTGGCTTGATTGTTGCCTTTATTTTGTTGAAACTGTTGGGCGGTGTCACACCTAATTTCCTGGATCCTCCGGTTAGCCTGACAAATTAAACACTGGACTTCGTCCAAACTAAAATATTCTGCGCGTTTGAATTAGAAAGTAATTTTATCCATCCTCCACGGACATGGTGGTTCAGCAACAAGTGTGAGGTTTTACGAAGCTAAAAATTGTGTTTCGATATCCAAGGTTAGAACAGGCAGATCGCTCATTGTGTAGTTCTGGGCTTAATAAAGAAGTTATTACATTAAATCATTAATATAATTAAGAAATTTAAAGAAGGACATAAAATATATTTGTTTACTGTTTTCTCTTACATTTTAAAGGACTATTTTATCACTGGTTACATGCGTAGGATATTATTCCATACATGTTTTTAACTGAATGGATTTGAATTTCTTCGTCAGAAGTTAAGAACAAAACTACACAATGGAATATCTGTGCTCTGCCCGCTATAGATATCGAAACCCAGATTCTAACCTTCTAAGACAGGGGGCTCTGATTTACTAAAACTATCAACCTATTGATTCAGTTTAATGCTAAAGTTTTGGTTTCGATTCCCGTGGTGGGCAGAGCACAGATAGCCCATTGTGTAACTTTATGCTTAACTTTAAATAAACAAATAGTAAACGAGAAAACTTTAAAACTATCATCACTGGCGCCATCTCTCGAGATTTTAGCATCCTTAATACATAATGTGTTTTTTTTTTATAAACTCATTGCTATCCCGACGACCTGACAATGTGATTATGTAGATATTTTAAAAATATAATTTTAAATAACAGTAATGAAACTAATGGCCCATCTGAAAACGTTATTTGACACTGGGATTTGTATGTGGTTGATAATTTCTCAAGACATATATTACAAGGTCGACGTTGTATAGTTTTTATGAATACCAATATATACGTATACTAAAATAATATTTTGTAACGAGTTATGTTGTTATTTAAGATTATATCTGAGAAATATTTACTAATCAATAATAACTTATCTAATAATATTCTTAACTTCTTTATAGCAAACCCTAATACAAACTGATTATGGCAGATAAAGTGTGGTTAACATATTATTATAACATTCTTCTTTTCTTTCAGTCATAAATTCTTATATAATTATAACTTAAATAACAGTCGCTCGTTGGATATGTAGTAATTTTACGAGCTTAAAGTGTTAACGTCGAAGGTTCGATTCCTCGCGGTGGACACGGCGTCGCGTTATAGTAAGAATAACCTAATATATTTTCTTACGTCACTACCAACTCGTACTAAATCCAATGTGATTTAGTAGCCATAGCTTGACAAAGTATGATAATAAAAATATTATTTACCATATACTTACACTCTACTTGATAATATCTGCATCTCTCACAATAATTTCATAAGATTCTTATCTCCTGTATAAGAAATATTAACCATAACCTTGCCACTTTATTTGGAATTAGATTTTATAGAAACTGTTAGACGTCGTCTATTCAATCAGAGTTTTATCTAGCCCTATTTAATCTTGTGGTTGTAAACCGTCTTATGAGAAATAAACGACCACCATATAGTGCCACACGTCAAAAGGAGTCATTGGCGTTTTCACGAAGTTATGGAGAGTAATGATCGGCTATTAATACGGACTTGATCTTCAAACACTCAAGTAAACCTTTACAAAGCTACTACAGAGAAAATAAACACTTTTAGCAACATAGAAATATCCATTTTCACCTTATAATTACAAGATTCTCATATCTGAAAAACACTCTGTGCTGACGATGAACCTGCTTCCACTGTCTTTACCTCATCAGAATTCGTATTTCCAGTATATTAAATAATTTCATTCATTTGCCTTGTGTTTTTGTACACGTATTTACTTTTGTTTTGGTTTTTGTATTTGTCCATAATAAATAAATTAGAAGCACCATAATTCATGAGATAAGGAACATAAAACGTAAATTTGTATTAACTTTCAGTACAAGTTGATTAACAATATTTTTATTTAGTGAACAAAATCGACAATGTCTTTGTTAAATCACGGTATCCTCACTAATGTTAAAGGTCGACAACAATGATTTTACATTGTTCTCTGTTCCTTTCTGGTTGCATCAGTTTTATCCCAATCTATTCTCTGATCTCATCGAGCCAAGTAAGAGATTCATTAACTGCCTCTCGCTCCTCTTTACTCGATGTTACCCATGAATGTCATTGTTGAGGGTGTACAATTCAACAGAGTCGTTACCCAATGCCCATTGCATTGTATTAATCAACAGGAACTTTCTCGGGTTTTTAATCCATGAAGATATTGTTTATCAATATAATTTAATGAGGTATCTCATTCAGAGCATAAAAACAAAATTTTTTATAGGTTGAGATTTAAAAAACGGTTTTGAAAGTGAGTACTAATGGCTCTGAGGCTTCCTTTATTCGTAACCTATAACTTATAACTACAAAACTTGTGTTTATTACAAATGTAAACGCAACATTTCAATAATTTTATCTTTCAGCACAAGTTGGTGTATGAGCTGTGTTATCTGGTTATTTCTAAAGTTTCACGTGGTTGAAGTTAAACTTCTAATTTTCGTTATTATTTGAAACAAAGTGCCGTAGTTTTCCGAGTATGATTTTCCTGACAGAGTTTCATACGAACACATGATACTTCGTCATACATTTCAAACAGCTCTGTTTTCGTCTGTATAATACTTGTCACTAATAGTTGGTTCAGCTTTTAGGATTCATAGTTTTCAGTGAATTCTAATTTGTTTCTGAAATTCCTGATGGGCCTCGATCTTTAAAGTAAAGGTATTGCTTAGAAATCAGATACTATAGTAGTCCGAGATATTTTTTTTCTGGCAAGAATAAAATATCTCTGCTTACAGGGAAAGTCCTCGTTTCTAAATTATCCATATTGTGTAGCGATAAAAAAAATATTCGAGTGAGTAATGTATTACGTATCATATTCTTTGAGAATAATGTTTCAACAAGTGTATCTAATATTTCGATGTTGTTAAGTTCTATGTTAGTTTAGTAGTAGTCAGAGGTAAGTTTAGAGAGTAGCAATGTTTAAACAAGTGTATCTAATATTTCGATGTTGTTAAGTTCTATATTAGTTTAGTAGTATTCAGAGGTAAGTTTAGAGAGTAGCAATGTTTAAACAAGTGTATCTAATATTTCGATGTTGTTAAGTTCTATGTTAGTTTAGTAGTAGTCAGAGGTAAGTTTAGAGAGTAGCAATGTAAACAAGTGTATCTAATATTTCGATGTTGTTAAGTTCTATATTAGTTTAGTAGTAGTCAGAGGTAAGTTTAGAGAGTAGCAATGTTTAAACAAGTGTATCTAATATTTCGATGTTGTTAAGTTCTATGTTAGTTTAGTAGTAGTCAGAGGTAAGTTTAGAGAGTAGCAATGTTTCAACAAGTGTATCTAATATTTCGATGTTGTTAAGTTCTATGTTAGTTTAGTAGTAGTCAGAGGTAAGTTTAGAGAGTAGCATTATACCATGTTGCTATAATGCAGCCAAATCACATATAAACTGTGCATTTTGTGTACATAATGTCAGTTATAGAAAAGAAGCCATGCAATAATATAAAGTATGAATATTGAAAGGAAGAAAGCTAGTTCTTTTATAAAGAAGCCGTGTAATAATACAAATAATCACTGTTGAATATACAAAGGTAGTTGTATAATAAAGAAGCCATGAGACGATGCATTATAGTAAATTTGATAACTACAATAACTGTTAAAATGTTTCTCTGGTATCTCAGTGGTACGTCTGTGGGCTTATAACGCTAAAAATCAAGTTTCAGTATAGAAACAATCTATCAAAAATCGCAGAGTTAGTGGAATACGAAGCGTAAGGGATGCATAGCGACAATAGGTAGAAAAACATTGACGACATGAAATTTGTTTGTCTATTTTGAATTTCGTGCAAAGCTACACGAGGGCTATTTGCTTTAGCTGTTCCTAATTTAGCAGCGAAAGACTAGAGGGGTGGCAGCTAGTCATCACCATCCACCGCCAACTGTTGGGTTATTCTTTTACCAACGAATAGGGGGAATGATTGTCAGATTATAACGCCCCTACGGCTCAAAGGGCGAATATGATTGGTGTGACGGGGATTCGAACCCGCGACCCTCGGATTACGTACGAGTCGAGTGTCTTAACCACCTGGCCATGCTGGGCCTACATTTAGATGTTTCCTTGTTTGTTTGTTATAAACATAAATGAGTTTAAAAGTCTGTAATTTGTGGATAGAGAAGAAAGTTTTACATTTTATAAAGCTAAATCATCACATTTGGAAATTATTTAAAGTGATTTTAAGACACAAACAAATTAGTATTCATACTATTCACTCGTCGATTTAATTTTGAATGAACATTTTAAAGCTAAATGTTAAAATATATTCTTTGCTTTAGTTCTGTTCTAACGTGATTATGTTTATATGTAGTATCATCACATCTAAGCAAGATGTCGTCTAGCTTCTTCTTTTTCTTCCTATAGTAGATAAAAAATATGAACTGTTTAATAAACACTTCTTTTTTTTTCAACAATATTGCATCAGGTGAATTTCTTACTATAGGATGACAATTATAACCAGCTTTAAGCAATACGATTGTTATTGGTTGTTTTCCTGAATTCTGGTTTTTATTTCCATATTGATTTCTTTCGTAATTATTTGTTGAATTTAACGCTATTATTGGTAGTATTGATAGCAAATTAAACTATTTATTTTTGTCGTATTTTTTATTTACATGGTGTTTGGAAAATCCAATAAATTATTTTTTACCCTCTTTTTCTCTTTATACCATAAACAATAGAGATAATTTGATAATTTATTTAAAGTAAACTCTATATTTAACCTGAACAATAACATGCTAGTTATTTAGGTCTCACAAAAACAAACTCCAAATGTTACGTGTATATATATATATATTCATACGTACAACATGAAAATAAACCTAATAAACTATTGTTTCTGCTCAGTCACGCTTGTCGACGACAGCCTTCTCAACAATAACATTACACTGAAATTCATCTTTAACTTGCCTTTAGAAATTAATTGAATCGCTATATTTACATTAACTTGGATATTATCCGTAATCACAACTGCAGTCGCTCACCGAACTCAATATTACAAACAGTGCTTTCTTTTCCTATCAGAATAACTTCCAGCAACAGAACTTAAGTTCTGTACCAGCTAACATGATGAAGATATGTGGTCTATCCTTTATCTCAGTTGTCAAGCTTCTATAAAGTTACGTTGTCAGAGCTATCGAATGACTTTTACCTGCTACAAACCTTTATTAGGAAGAATTTTGTAAAGGTTTCGTGTTTATTGCTCTGTGGTTTTCCAAGGAATATTAGGTTTATACGATAGTGCATGAACCAGATAATGGTTGCTTATGTGTACAGTAAGGTATACTCTGTTTTTTTCTTTACCGTTACTTCTATTAATATACTGAAGAGAATATTTAATTTTTTCATTATTATATCTTATTATAAAGAGTAGTTAGTACGATTATCTTGGTATATAGATTACGAAATACACCGAATTTTCTAAGATGGCCGAACCTTGTGCGATATTATTAGGATTACGACCAAAAATGTCGTTAACAACGACAGTATTCCAACCTTGAGATATTGAACTCTAATTTTTTTAGGTAAGAACGTAAGTACAGTACACTTAATTAGCTATACTTATCACCTGATTATTTTCAGTTCTAGTGTATGTAGGTGCTTGTTCTGGTCAGAAATCAAATTAGTTTACTCTCAGGACAACGACGGTTGATTTCGACGGCAAACATTTATTGTTGTTTTTTGTTGTGGCGGGAAGCAACATAATGGCTATTTGTGCTACGATGGGATAGAAGCTTTCACAGAAAAGTAATTATTCAGAAAGTCTTTTTTATATTGTCATTTACGATAGCTGTGATGTCACTGATGCGTCAATCAACATTTCATTGTCATTATTAGAAACGCTAACGAGTTCCTATTCAAAACATAAACGTACAACTCTGGAAAACAAATCATTAAGTTTTGTTTATCTGCATAAGAAAATCCAATAACCAAAGAGATAAACAAGCGAACAACCACTTATCTAAAACCTTACTGTTAAAAAAACAGAGTATTATTATGTTTGTATAGGGTTAATAAACAAAACTTATCATTTTTATCGATATTTTAAAGGAGATGGCATATTTTGTTTTTTACACTTCTAACGACACATAAAATTAAATTGGTTAACAATCTTTATGATCAACCTAGTTTGACTAATGACAGTTGATAATACTCAAACCTGCATTTTCAGTTCGACATGATAAAATTTTATTACTCTTATGAGAACTAATATATTTTTTATGACGTTACTAATTACCTGTTGTTGTTGTTTCTAATAGTATAAAAGGAAAAAATTGTGAGCTGCGTATTTGATTACATTGTATGTTTCTAAGTGTCAGAGCTGTGTTAAAAATACAACGACATTCATAATACTCATAAAACAAAGTTATATAAAAGTGAAATCTTATAGAAAATTCCACTGAACACGTGGACCGTGTACAACCATTAATGTGTTAGAAAAGATAAGCTAGAGACAGAATCATCAGAACCGGGATGGTCAGGTGGTTAACACGCACTCGACCCGTAATCTGAGGTTCGCGGGTTCAAATCCCCGTTACATGAAACATGCTCGCCCTTTCAGCTGTGGGTGTGTCATAATGTAACAGTCAATTCCACTATTCGTTGGTAAAAGAGTAGCCCAAGAGTTGGCGGTGGGTGGTGATGACTAGCTGCCTTCCTTCTCGTCTTACACTGCTAAATAAGAGACGGCTAGCGCAGATAGCCCTCGAGTAGTTTTGCGCGAAATTCAAAACAAATCAAAAGAATCATCAAACGGTTGTACACTTGGGCGATTATTGAGTGAAAGGCAGACATTGATGAACATTTTGATATGTAAGCACTTGAGAGTTGAAAATGAAACACATGAGAATTAAGAAGTGGAAACATAAAATGGGTTCAAAGTGGAACTACTATGAATTACAAATGAGAATTCTAAATACTAACAAGAACAACCACTGAACCAATTAGTAAAGGAATCAAGGTATACATGAAAGAAGATACGAAATTTGATTCACCGAACAGATGAAAATTTAAACAGGGAAGACATGAAATTACAATCGTTGTATAATTTAAAATGAATCTAATAAACACATTGGAATCACTGAAAAGCTAAAAGCAGAACCATTGAGCATATTAAACTGGAATCAATAAACAGTTGAAAATGAAACTAATGAACACATAGAAAGAGTTAGAATCATTAAACAGATGAAACTGGGATTTTGAACTGATGAAAATGGAATCCCTGAACACATGAAACAGAAATCACTAAACACATGAAACTGGAATCACTAAACAGCTGAAAATGAATACTTGAAAGACATGAAGCTAGAAATACACCACTGAATTCATGAAGCTAGAATCAGTGAAGTTGGAAATGGAACCACCGAACAGAAAGAAAGAGTTGAAATAATCGAACAAATGAAACTGGAGTTACTAAACACATGAAAACGGAACCAGAGAACACATGAAAAGAGAACCATTGAAGAGTTAAAACTGTCAATCCCACTCTTAATTTTTGAAAAATTGCCAAAGAGTGGGAAGTGAGAAATGTTGATTAACTTCCTTCAGTTCGTTACTCCAAAATAATGGACGACTAGCACAGGTAGCTCTTGAGTAACGTTACTCGAAACTTCAACAAACAAACAAACAATAAATTAAGAGCACTGCTAGAATCCGTTGACTCGATAAAAGAACCCTGCTGATACTGGTTCACACGAAAACTGTTGTTACTGACTGGTACGTAAAAATAATACAACTAGTACTAGTTGTCTCAAACAAATTCTTGTGCTGGCTGACATTTCTAGGAGTGATTGACATGAGTAAAGAACACGGGTATAGTCTGACATGAAAAAAGAAACTCATTAATACTAGCTTGTCCATAAATAAACACTGCTAATACTGACTGATACAAGAAAAGAATACTACTGGTACTAGTTGATACAAAAAATACTGCTAGTACTGGCTGACGTAATAAGAAGGATACTGATTGGTCTGGCTGCCATGGAAAGTTACACCTCAAGTACTAGCCGGCGGTAAAACAGAATACTGTACTAGCTCACACAACAGAAGCAGTAATGATAGCAGATGAAACAAACAAACAAACGAAAAAGAACATTCATGGTACTGGTTGATATGAAAAAAAAGAACAAAGCTAATACTGTCTGACATATAAAACTAGTGGTCGTATACTAGCTTATACAGCTGCTTATACTAAATGGCAAATGGCCCGGCATGGCCAGGTGAGTTAAGGCGTTCGACTCGTAATCTTAGGGTCGCGGGTTCGAATCCCCGTCGCACCAAACATGCTCCCTCTTTCATCCGTGGGGGCGTTATAATGTTACGGACAATCCCACTAATCGTTGGGTAGCCCAAGAGTTGGCGGTGAGTGGTGATGGCTAGCTGCCTTCCCTCTAATCCTACACTGCAAAATTAGGGACGGCTCATGCAGATAGCCCTCGAGTAGCTTTGCGCGAAATTCAAAACAAACAAACTAGCTGGCAAAAAACAAAACAAAACTGATTATACCATCTGTCCCAAAGAACACCTGTGTTTTGTTTTTGCATTTCGCGCAAGGGCTATCTGCACTAGCCGTCCATAATTTAACAGTATAAGACTAGAGGGAAGGCAGCTAGTTATCACCACCCACCGCCGACTCTTTGGCTACTCTTTCACCAACTAATAGTGGGATTGATTGTCACATTAAAACACCCCACGATTGAAAGGGTGAGTCTGTTTGGTGCGACGAGGATTCGAACCCGCGAGTCTCCGATTACGGGTCGAGTGCTTTAATCATCTGGCCATGTGGGGTCGCAGGAAACGAACACCATCTGTTATATTACAAGAGGTAATGAACGTTTCATTTTTAAGTGAAATTATCTAGATGTTTAAAAAGTATCCAAGACGCTGAAACTTATTGTAACGTAAAAATGCCCACAGTTCCTATAAAAAATGTATTACACGATACAAGAGAATAAGTTATATATATGTATAGTGTATGTGTGAGATTTCATATGTTACAGTAACGATAAATAAAACAATTTAAAGCGATTTCATTTCCTGACCTTATTTAATCTTAATAAAAATTCGCATATTTATCTTAGCATCAACGTAGACGTGCTCATGTTTAAAACTGTAACGTGATCTTACTCATTAGAAACACGTTGTTATACAAATAGAGTCAATCAGTGTTTCAATTTAAAACTAAATTTTGGATATATTACTGTTCATCTTTACGTGATGCCAAATTTATCAACAGTCTCCTAAAACCTCAAAATATAAGAGACGATTAGAGCAAATGTGAGTTAATATTAATATTCCATAGACATGTGGAGTATTTTCGGAAAGCGATACTCGGCGATTTGAGCGATTGTGCGTGTGTGTGTTTTTGAGGGGCTGAAACATAAATAACTTTCACAAGTGTTGAAAATGTGCTGCAGGAGAAAAAAAATACCCCTATTACAAGAACGGCTGACGTTCATCGAAATGTTTGAGTTTGTTTTTTCCCTTCTCTCTCTTTCTGTACATATATATATATTTAAATTTATATATATATATATATATAGATGTAGGGAATGTGCGCTTATATATAAGTGCGAGTGCATTGATAACCTGCTACCAATGGAAGGGCAAATAATTTTTCCGACTAATATAACGAATATACTTTTTACACTTAACAATGAGATGTTAATTCCGCCCTCTAATTATTTAAGGTAAGTTTGAGTGAGTCACTCTTTCGTTACAAAGCGCAGTGGTCGTTTTAATTGAGAATTAACCTTATTAATAATCAAACTGAAACTGGCTAATGTGACAAAAAAGAAAGAAAACAATTATTGGAATAAGAAACAATAAAGCTCCAAAGGGGACCTCTACCCCCCAGTAGCTCAGCGGTACGTCTGCGGACTTACAACGCTAAAAACCGGGTTTCGATACCCGTGGTGGGCAGATCACAGATAGCCCGTTGTGTAGGTTTGTGCTTAATTTAAAACAACAATAGCAGCAACAACAACAACATCCAAAGGAGAAGAAAAAATCCACTGTCTAGGATAATACTTTGTTAACTTGTAAATAAGTTAGAACGGTATGTATCTCTAACGTTTCATGCTAAAAATACTGTATATATAGCTACTGCATTTGTTCGTTGTTGTCTCGTGTGTGTTTTTTATCTTTCATGCATTTTAATTTTAAGAATGCAATATTTCAATAATTGAAGATCGCATTTCGTCTTGTTGGCTTCTGTACAATACAAATAATAATACAGTGAATATCATGTCCTTTCTCTCAGCAATGTAGCTGTGTATATTTGAAGTCTATCATCATTCGGTATTTTAACCGTTGTATTTAATGTGTTCCTTTATTGTAAGTAAATAATATATAACAGTGGTGAAGTTCTGGTGCTTTAAACAGATTAGATAAACCAGCTTGTACTGTGAAAAATGTAGAGAGATTTATACAGAAATCTATTACTGTCCTTCCAAATACTCCCAACAGTAGATTATCCACACAAACCGCTTTCACGTGGCAAGTACTTGCTACTGTAGACTTTTACTTTGTTATCTTTTCTGTATTTTGTTTATTTATGGCACAAATTCCAGATTGTCGACTTGCTACCATTTATAAATAACAAAGAAAAGCGTGTGTCTATTTAATTTCGCGCAAAGCTACACGAGGGCTCTCTGTGTTAGCCGTCCCTAATTTAGCAGTATAAGACTAGAGGGAAGGCAGCTAGTCATCGCCATTCACAGCAAACTCTAGGGCTACTCTTTCTACCAACGAGAAGTGGGATTAATCGTCACATTATAACGCCCCCACGGTTGAAATGGCGAATCCGTGACCCTCGAATTACGAGTCGAACGACTTAACCCAGCTGGCCATGCCGGACCAAAGTGTATGTCTTTCTATCTTCTCTATATATTTTTCCTTGTATCAAAATGAATACATTTGGAGTAAGATATTAAAAGTAAAGGAGTATTACTGTGAGGTAGAGAACGTACTTCATAGAAGGTTATTCTTGGTAGAAACTGAATTTTTTGCACATTTGATGATGTGGACTTCATGAAGTGTTTTGATTGGTAGAAACACGCATTTCTTTATTAACATATAAAGATAAGAAAAATAATTCTGTCAGCGTAAGTTAATTATTCTTCATTCCTGTTTGAGAACATTATTATAGGTTGAATTATGTTTTTAAAAATGTTTTATACTTTTGTTTATTTCACATTAAAGCAACATTATACATCTTCACTGTAGACTCTTTAAGAAAACAAAGAAAGCAACATTTCTTAGTTATAAGAGTTTGTCATCAAGCTAATTCACACACAAACTGTAGTGTAAATCTTGGACACCAACTATATTGTAAAACGCACCGACAATCTATAGTGTAAAACTAATAGATAAGTTGTGGTGTAAAACTTACCGACAAACTATAGTATAAAACTTATAGACAAGTTTCGGTGTAAACTAACCGACAGACTATAGTGTAAAACTAATAGATAAGTTGTGGTGTAAAACTTACCGACAAACTATAGTATAAAACTTATAGACAAGTTTCGGTGTAAAACTAACCGACAGACTATAGTGTAAAACTTATAGACAAGTTGCGGTGTAAAACTAACCGATAAACTATAGTGTAAAACTTGTAGACAAGTTGCGGTGTAAAACGTAGCGACAAACCGTAGTGTAAGACGAATATGCAAATCATAGAATATAAGTTATACAGAAATGTAGTGCAATTCTTGTACACAAACAGTAATACACAAACAGTAAAAACTAATACACAAACTGTAGTGTGAAACTTATTCACAATTTGTAGTGTAAAACTTTAACATCCAACATTTGGTTGATTTTTTTATAAACGTTTCTAATTTTGCTGAGTTTGACACAAATATCTTCTATAAATTCGATTTCAGTTAACAGTGATAAACATAGGCGAAAGACAAGAACATTATTACTTTCGTAATCGTTTATTGGATCTGTAAGACAATGTGTGAATACAGTGAAATAATAGATTTACCATACTACTAGGAACTTCCTTATGCACCTTTCACTTATGTAATACATTTCAGGTTTTCTGGCTCGCTGATGACGCATAAATTCTGCGTTTTGTGATCATAATGCAACCAAACTGATGACAACAAGAAAATGGCGTGTTTATACAGCACTTGATTTCTTACCAAGAGAAACCGCTGCATTCGAGCAAAGTCTCGTGCAATGAACCATAACAGCTGTTGGACCAATCTACTCATCATTATTAAACTTTCACGAGGTGAGCTAAAGATAAAACATACTCTAACAGACGTTCCACGTGAAACATTAACTTCACCCAAGTTGTATTAAACTACGTCCTATGGTGCGATATTCCAGTTAGAAGTGTATGTAATTAAACTTTTACGTACAAAATGTTTTATTTTTCTGACTTTGTTTCTTTGAAACAAATGAAAACACTCTGTGTGTATATACAGAACAGTTTTCATTAACAACAGAAACAAATGAAAAATATTATCCTGTAACCTGTTTGTTCTTTATCACGTTTTGATTGTAAAACTTCTGTACAAAACATATACTGCAAACAATGAAAGTGAAGTATCAGGTTTGCATTTATCAGTTATCAAGCAACAAAATAAAATATACAAACAGACGTAAAAAATCACGAAAGTTCTCGTGAAAAGCTAAGAAAATATATGGAAATACAAAAAGATAACATATTTGTTCACTCTAAAGCAAAGCCTCATTGGGCTATCTGTTATGACGACACGTAGCTTACTAGGTTTTAAAACCTGACCAAAATTACTAAAAAGATGATTGTTTTGTTGTAACTGGGCTATCTGTGCTCAACTCACCACGAGTATCAAAACCCGATTTCTATCGTTATACGTCAGTAGACGTACCGTTGTACTACTGGGGAGGGGAAACAATTAAAAGGTGTGTGTGTGTGTGTGTGTGTTTTTTTATAGCAAAGCCATATCGGGTTATCTGCTGTGTCTACTAAGGGGAATCGAACCTTCGTTGTAAATCCGAAGACTTACCGCTGTCCCAGCGGGGAACGAAAAAAAAAGGTAAAAACCAAATATTGTTTGTAGTAAATAACTAATCACATTCTTGAAAATTAACACACACACACACACACACACACATATATATATATATATATATTACCTACGAAACATATACGACAATTAGCATCAGAGATAAAAACGAGTGGACTCAGCAGATAGCCCGATGTGGCTTTGCGATAAGAAAAACACACACATAAACACAGATAAAAACGTAAAATAAGGTAATTACTGAGATCAAACAGTACATAATTAAGGAGGAAAAACTAGTAAAAGTAACTATACTTAAAAATAAGTTTATTGCCTGTTTGTTTTTAATTTCGCTAAAAAGTCCAGCATGTTTGATGTGGATTCGAAACCGCGACCCTTAAATTATGAGTCGAGTACCCTAACCACCTGACTATGCCGGGCTGAAATATGTAGATCAACAGGTCTCGAAAAATAACACAAAACTAATAATAAGTAGATCAACAGGTCTCGAAGAATAACACAAAACTAATAATAAGTAAATCAACACGTCTCGAAGAATAACACAAAACTGATAATAAGTAGATCAACAGGTCTCGAAGAATAACACAAAACTAATAATAAGTAGATCAACACGTCTCGAAGAATAGCACAAAACTAATAATAAGTAGATCAACAGGTCTCGAAGAATAACACAAAACTAATAATAAGTAGATCAACAGGTCTCGAAGAATAACACAAAACTAATAATAAGTAGATCAACAGGTCTCGAAGAATAACACAAAACTAATAATAAGTAAATCAACACGTCTCGAAGAATAACACAAAACTAATAATAAGTCTCGAAGAATAACACAAAACTAATAATAAGTAGATCAACAGGTCTCGAAGAATAACACAAAACTAATAATAAGTAGATCAACAGGTCTCGAAGAATAACACAAAACTAATAATAAGTAGATCAACAGGTCTCGAAGATTAGCACAAAACTAATAATAAGTAGATCAACAAGTCTCGAAGAATAACACAAAACTAATAATAAGTAGATCAACAGGTCTCGAAGAATAACACAAAACTAATAATAAGTAGATCAACAGGTCTCGAAGAATAACACAAAACTAATAATAAGTAGATCAACAGGTCTCGAAGAATAACACAAAACTAATAATAAGTATATCAACAGGTCTCGAGGAATAACAGAAAACTAATAATAACAAGTGAATAATTGAAATGGTGATTAATGGAACATTATTAGAAAAACAAAGAATATACAACTAGCAGTTACAAAACAGCAATTTTTGTTTGTTTGTTTGGTGTAAAAACACGCTTGACCCTTCTCAACGTCTGTATCAGGAAATCGAATTTGAGCGTGATGAGTGTATAAGCTTGCTGCTGTCTCACCGTGGGAAGAAACTTAAAAACCAATAAAAGAGAAACATGAAACTATGGAAACGCAAACAAACATACCGTATTTATGTGTAATCTTGAAAAACAAACATTTCGATACTTAGAAACACAATGAGTGAACTTTAGGATTAAGATATTAAATGTCATTAACTATCACAAAAAATGTTTAAATGTCACTTATAGTAAGATAAAACAAGTAGCAATTTTTGTTTTTTTTTGTACTAAGCTAATTATTATATGTATTTTTTTAGTTTGTTTTGAATTTTGCGCGAAGCTACACAAGGGCTACCTATGCTAGCCGTACCTAATTTAGCAGTGCAAGACTAGAAGGAAAGCAACTAGTCATCACCACCCACCGCCAACTCTTGGGCTACGAATAATTGGATTGACCGTCGCATTATAACGCCCCCACGGCTGAAAGGGCAAACGTATGTGGTGTGACAGGGATTCGAACCCACGACCCTCGGATTACGAGTCGAGTGCCTAAACCACCTAGCCATTTACATCATAAATTTGAAATAAATGTTATGACTGAGTATTCTAATATTGAGTTGAAGATGTAAACTGTAGATATGGATTTATTGTAAAAGCTGAAGTAATGTACAAGACTAGCAACTTTGCGTCAAAATATTTCAGTACTTGTGCACTAATGCTGAAACTGTCGAAATATGAAAAGCCATTTGCTATTTTTTCACTTCTTTTCAGAACAACGCTTTTCTCGTTATTGCATAAAGAACATGTAAAAGCTGTAGACGTTGGTGTTTCTCAGGACAATTAAGGTGGTAGGAAAATGTAGAATAAGGAAACGCGGATCATTAAGGTTTTGAAAGAGCGCTAACAAGCGTTGCCAGCAGTTATTGTACAAGAACTTTGACGTAACGCCCCCTGGAACCATGAAATATCCTTATAATCCAGAAAAACATAAGCTAAATGTTTATTAGTAACACCAGTTAAAAGCAACTATTAATACTATCGCTAAAAAAGTTTATGTTCTTAGATAGACGTCTTTAATGCAGATTTCATTTAATGCATTTTTAGTCGTTAGCAAGGAAGAGCAGTTTGCTTAAAGAGAATGTGAGTAAACCTCTTAGGTTATGTTCTTTCCAATAAAAATAATAACACACTAATGCTGAAATATTAAACTTAGTGACGATCATAACACAATCTACTCATTTCTATTTCACACTATTGATTCTTTCTTTATAACTAATCAAGATAAGTATATGATTTGTCAGAAATTAATGGAGTTTCAACATGTTTTGTTTGTTTCCTTGCTTCTAGTTAAACAAAAAGCTACACAAAGAGCTGTTTTGGCTCTGTTCATCCATACTTCTATACCAGTGGGGGTCAGTATGTCTTGTTTCTTTATTATTATTTTTATTAGAGAGAATACGTTCGAATTACAAGTTTTTACTCCCTGTATTGAACAGTTTATACCATCATAAGTTTGCTTTTTAGTTTCTTTGTGCTTAACTGTATTGCACAAAGTAGGTTCACTCAGATGTTTTCATGCCATCCCTAAGTTACTTTTGTTTCTTTGCTCTTACTTTTGCTGCGCGAAGTAGATTCGAATGAAAATTTTTCAAGCACAGTTATATGCGATTATTATCATCACAGTGTTGTTGGTTTTACCTTTATTGTTGTCATGTTTTCGACAACAATAATAAAACAATCCAAACGTTAATAAATGCGACACGAAAGTCACTTGTCTGATGGCTTTCATGTCAGGAAAACAGGTTTCTTTTTCTTTTTTGTGCTTAAAAAAACAGTTGATAAAACAATTAATTATTTTGAATAAAACTCTGTACTGATGGGAACCACAACTGATGTGTTGTTTCCTGAAGGAAACATGCTCAATTGATGTAATAACTTACGTTTTTCTTTGATGTGTTGCACTGCTGTCATAGTGGTAGTTCGTATTAATATGTACTTGGGTGTTTGAACAGATATTACTGGAGTGACGTATTATTTTAATGCTTAGTTTAAATATTTTTCTTTCTATGTTTTGTTAAAAAAAACTATTTTGTGCTTAGCAATAACATAAGAGTTGTATAAAGCGGAAAATCGAGCCCCTTTTTCCAGAGAGTTTTATATCGTATTGCAACATAAAAAGTATCACGATTACTTCATCTTTTTCGTTTAATCTCGAATAACACGCGTCTGCATATACTTACTATACGTTTGTCGGCACGTGCATAGCTGTGGGTAGACACTAGAATGACTTCCATGTCGTTTTAAGAGATATTAGACTGAACGATAAGGAAAAACAAATAATATGTTCCTTTGAAAAATGATGAAACTCGAGTTTGTATAACACGAATATAATAATATTCGAATGACGTCATCAGATAACGGTATATACTACTTACCCAGTTAGCTAAGAAAATTAAAACTGTTCGAAAAAAGCCCTATTTAAAAAAAATATATCCCTGCAAAGATTTATAACTCAGAATGTATTTTTGTAATATTATTATTTTTATTAGAACTGTGATGTAGTTATATAAAGACGATTTCTCAAAATATGAAAATTGTAATGCTGAGACTCTACCGATACTAAACATTAAATGAGTGCGAGTGTTTTTGTTATAGGAAAGCCGCATCGAAATTGAATCCATAATTTTAGTATTAATAATTCGGATAATTACCGCGTCTCAACCGAGGGGCGTAACACTTAAGTGATTTTACAAGTTTGAAGTAATTTTTAATTTTACATTCACGTGTCTTCATAATTTTTTTAAGTCTGCGTTTAATTTCAGTAACTCAATTTGATCATGATGTTGTTGGTTACGTTTACTTCTTTAAGGATTGGTTATTTTTAATCTTGCGCAAAGTTACACGAGGGCTATCTGCGCTAGCCGTCCCTAAATTTGTAGTATCAGACTAGAGGGAAGGCAGCTAGTCATCACCACCCACCGCCAACTCATGGGCTACTTTTTAACCAACGCAAAGTGGGATTGACCATGACTTTATAACGCTCCCACGGCTGAAAGGGCAAGCATGTTTGGTGTGACGGGGATTCGAACCCGGGCCTTAAATAAAATAAACACTAAGTTTTTTTCAAATTTTATCGAGCATGTCTTTACTGTATGTTTAGTAACTACAGAAATCTAGTGTTCTATTGCTCTGTTGATTACGAGTCGAGTGCCTTAACCACCTGGCCATGCCGGACCTGCTTGTTTAAGTAAAAGTTTTTCGTCACTTTCTTAAATCTTATAACAGTTTTGTTTTTTCCTGAACAAAACTAAGCTCAGCCAATTACTCGTTTTTGCACGGAGATTAGCAGTGGCATACCTAACAGTACTCATTAGGTTGAGGTTGTCCACCTCCATCGTTCAGTGGTAAGTTTCAGTTATTTTTATGTCTAAGATTCGGGTTTCGATCTCCGTGGCGGGAACAGCACCGATAATAATTTTTTGTAGCTTTGCTTTTACCAACTAAGCAATCATGTTGGTGTTTTGGATTTGAGAATAACAAGGAAATTTAATATTCTTAAACCAAGTTTCTTAATGTTTCACTTAATATCAGTAAAAGGAGAAAAGTGACATTAAATGAAATCTAACTTTAAGTTAATATTTTGTTCCACAAACCTGGTATTAATTCGTTAGAGCCAAGCACGTGGTTTTGAAGTGCAAAGTTCAATATCGCACAGAACGAGAATTGCTTTTAGATGAACGATAATGGGAATCTTCACTGAGTATGGACGGACACGACACGGAATGCCATATAACTTCTACTAAACACATTAAATAACCTTTATTATTTGAAACTCGGTGTTAAACACTCAGCTGAAAAAGCATTAAAGTCAATTAAGCTTAATAAATCATGAAAATTAAGTTTGGCGGAGGATATTTTCGTCTTAGTTCCCTCAGTTAGTATATAACGGACTTATAAGATAGCAGTTCATTTCTATCTTTTGTGTATCATAAGCCACCTTTCATGAGTAATTTCTATCAATAGCGTCTAAGCTTTTCAGCAAAAACTCGCTTGAGATTGTTTGGTTTCAGTAAGTAAGTTTTAGTTCAGTGACGTACTACATACTTTTGATTTGAAATTCCAAATTAATTAACTGTAAAATCATGTTCATTGTTCGAGTTTACGTAAGTGTCATGTTTTCGCGAGTTTAACTCTAATTATCTTGTCTTTCCACCTAAAACACGGTATTTTCTGACTTCTTTCTAATGTTAACTCATTTTAACGTTTAACGAACTTTTTATTCTTGATTCTTAACATTCAGTTTCTCTCAGATGTCTTCTACTGTTTTTCTTTCTACACTGCATCCAAACTGTCCTTACATTCAGCAGAACACAATCTACTGTTTCTCTTTCTACACTGCATCCAAACTGTCCTTAGATTCAGCAAAACACAATCTACTGTTTCTCTTTCTACACTGCATCCAAACTGTCCTTAGATTCAGCAGAACACAATCTACTGTTTCTCTTTCTACACTGCATCCAAACTGTCCTTACATTCAGCAGAACACAATCTACTGTTTCTCTTTCTACACTGCATCCAAACTGTCCTTACATTCAGCAGAACACAATCTACTGTTTCTCTTTCTACACTGCATCCAAACTGTCCTTACATTCAGCAGAACACAATCTACTGTTTCTCTTTCTACACTGCATCCAAACTGTCCTCACATTCAGCAGAACACAATTTATTGTTTCTTCACCCTACCACGTGTTCAAAGTTTTCCTTTTATTCAGCACAACACATACACATGTTTCTTCACCCTACCTCGTATTAAAACCTTTCTTTCCATTCAGCAGAACAAAGTCTAACATTTTTTCAATCTACCATACGACTAACTTGTCATTCCGTCTTGCAGAGGACCGACATGGCCAGGTGATTAGGACACTCGACTCACAATTTTCGGGTCAGGGGCTGGAAATCAAACCTGCTCTTCCCTTCAGCCGAGGGACATTATAATGTGACTTTTATTTCTACACTCGTTGGTTAAAAAAGGTATCTCATAAGTTGGTGGTTGATGATATTTCTAACTGCCTTCCCTCTAGTCCATCCCGTCAAAACTGGCGCCCGAGTAGCTTTGCGCGATTTGCAACACAAAAACTGTTTTTCTTATTACGATACGTTTCTTCTATTTTCGGTGCATTTAACTTGTTCCATAATACTTTTCCAAATATCAAACAGTTCATCCTCTTTTTTTTTTTATCATAACATTCAATTCATTATTCATCATGACCTATAGATACTTACATTTTTATATATCTTTATTCGTCATTGAAAAGTTATATCATTTGAGTATGTAAAGATCTGAGACATATTTATCATCGCCATTTCCTGTATTACGTAACAGCAAATTTTATTTGTAACGGGCCCGGCATGGCCAAGCGTGTTAAGGACTCGTAATCTGAGGGTCGCGGGTTCGCATTCCCGTCGCGCCAAACATGTTCGCCCTTTCAGCCGTGGGGGCGTTATAATGTTACGGTAAATCCCACTATTCGTTGGTAAAAGAGTAGCCCAAGAGTTTGCGGTGGGTGGTGATGACTAGCTGCCTTTCCTCTAGTCTTACACTGCTAAACTAGGGACGGCTAGCATAGATAGCCCTAGAGTAGTTCTTTACCGATCAGGAACAGTAATATTAAACAATTGGTATAAGTTCTAAAACAAACAAACAAATTATTTGTAATTATACGAATAGTGTTAAATTGAGCTTCAATTTAATTCGATATGTTAGTCATAACCACCACCGCCAACTCTTGGGCTAATCTTTACCAACGAATAGGGCTTGACGCCACCATTCCTCTAGTCTTACAAAACAACAGTTTTTAAAAACAACTTACAAGTCTGAGGCATAGTTGAAGGATTTGGATTAGCTTTCTTAAGATTCATTAAACAAAGGCACCAGAACTTTATATTGTTCTAAAACATTTTTAACTAATACAGTAGCACTGTAATTGATATCGTGTACAACTTTTGGAGACTCATCAAAGACGCCATCATAAGGTTCTTACGTTCAAAGCACACCAGTGTCTCCTAATGGCTTTCCATAATCTATCTAGTACACAAAGACGAGAGTTGTCTATGGTTCTTTTCAAGAATCGAGGTTTAGAGTGAATCCATAACTGCTGCACCTGACAACCTGATCGGGATGTTTTCTTATCGAATAGGATTAATACTCGTTTTAGCTGCTTGAGATATATGACTTACAAATAAAAGGTATTGCTGAAAGCCTCGTCTTGGTGAACTTATATCATATAGGTCTCGTTTACAGACAGTTCTTTTTTTTATTATATTATGTTCCCTTACCTAAAGCTCGTCGGCAACTAGTGGCATTGGTGTTTATAAATTCTCATGTTTACTAAACACCGCACTTTGCCTACCATGGCTGGGATGCGACTTGTCTCTTTTCAGATGACCCTGGTGCCCCAAGTTTATCTAAATTATCTTGTTTTCCAATGCTATTAAATACAATGGATATATATTTTCGAAGCTCTGAAATTCCGCATCGAACAGATCTGTATGATCTGAGTGTATGAAAAGGGGTGTTACATAACCTTCCCAAAGTCAACACTTTTTGGTGTCATCGTGCTACCTACGTCACGACAGACAATGTCAAAATGTCATTTACCGTGACTTTATATCTGCAATAGTTGGCATATTGTCTTGGGCCCGGTATGCAAGGTGGTTAGAGCGTAGGGCTCGAAATCTGAGTGTCAGAGGGTCGAAACCTTGTCACACCAACTATACTCGTCCTTTTAGCTGTGGGAGCGTTATAACGTTTCGGCCAATCCCATTATTCGCTGGTAGAGGGTATCCCAAGAGCTGGTGGTGATGACTAAGCTACCTTCCCTCTAGTCTTACACTGCTAAATTAGCTTCGCTGGTAGAGGGTATCCCAAGAGTTGGTGGTGATGACTAAGCTACCTTCCCTCTAGTCTTACACTGCTAAATTAGCCTGTGTAACTTTGCGCGATATTTTAAAAAACAAACGTATTGTCTTTCTTCTTTACACTTTCAAAATCATTCTAATAAAAAGTACTCAACCTGTACCAAGTGGGCTATACTCAAAGTTATTTTTTACGCATTATATTAACTTTTAAGGTCGCCCAACATGGCCATGTGGGTTAAGGCGCTCGACTCGTAATCTGAGGGTCGCGAGTTCGAATCCCCTTCGCACCAAACATGCTCGCCCTTTCAGCCGTTATAATGTTACGATCAATCCCACTTTTCGTGGGTAAAGAGTAGCCCAAGAGTTGGCGGTGGGTGGTGATGACTAGTTGCCTTCCCTCTAGTTTTACACTGCTAAATTATGGACGGCTAGTGCAAATACCCCTTGAGTACCTTTGCGCGAAATTCAAAAACAAATTTAAAAACTTAGCTGTATATCATTGTGACACTCGAATAAATCTCATTACTACGGAGCCACTAGGGGAGAACCATTTGCAGTATTTTGTTCTTTACCGATCAAGAACAGTAATATTAAACAATTGGTATAATTTGGCTATCCTTGTACAATGTATACCAAGTCAGTACGAATTTTGTGTCATTTCAAATAGAGATTTTTCAGGTATGCACTATAAAGCCCTATTGCGTATCGAATAGTGTTAAATTGAGCTTCCAATTTAATTCGATTTTGTTTGTTTGTTTTGGAATTTCGCACAAAGCTACTCGAGGGCTATCTGTGCTAGCCGTCCCTAATTTGGCAGTGTAAGACTAGAGGGAAGGCAGCTAGTCATCACCACTCACCGCCAACTCTTGGGCTACTCTTTTACCAACGAATAGTGGGATTGACCGTCACATTATAACGCCCCCACGGCTGAAAGGGCGAGCATGTTTGGCGCGACAGGGATGCGAACCCGCGACCCTCAGATTACGAGTCGCACGCCTTAACACGCTTGGCCATGCCGGGCCATTTAATTCGAATACATAAATCTTGAGATCTGATGTAGCCTGATGGTTAGAGCGCTAGATTCACAAGGGTTACTAGCTGAAATTCCATCAACGGAAAAGCTCGCTCTTTCAACCATGGGGTTGTTATATAGTGATGGTCAATCGCACTATTCGATTAAAATAACCTAAGAGTTGTCGATGGGTAGTGTTAACGAATTTCTTTCCCAAATCAGACATTGTGAATTGTAGAGTTTATTTTAAAGAAAACGCATAGGAAGAAGTGTTTTATCGTTTTATTTAGTTTCTTTCCAGCTACAAAATCCATAATTCACAAAAATAACTGAGAAATAGAAAAGTACTGTCCGCCGTTTAATAGGTTTATTCCACAATTTCTCGGGCGACACCTTTTTTTGAACAGTTTGTGCTTTTATAGAAAAGTTGCGGAACAGCTTTGTGTGTTAAGGATTTATAAAATATTGTTATGATTTTTCTCATCCACTCAGAAATTATATCGCATAAATAGCTATACTACCATATTCTGTAAAACAGTTGCTATGCTGATTAAACAAACGAGGAATCTCAAAGGTCGAGCTCAGGAAAAGAGAAAGCTCAGAAGAAAGATACATTTTATAAAAAAGAAAAGTAAAAATGTGCGAGTTAATTGAGAATCGTGGGGAGTACTTATTACTTAAGTATGTTTGTCACATCAGAGATGATAAGACTTAAACTTCGTTGCATTTTGCATATAGCGACATGAGTCAACATTTGTAGTTTCGTTGTTGTTGTTGTTGCCTTCGCGTTCTGGAAACGCTCGAGGCCTAACAAAGTAAGCGTAACTTAAACAGGTGATGAAGTCAATCAGAACTTCTTCTTAATAGTCAAACACTTAACTAAGTATCATTCCAGTTCACCGTTGGCTTAGAGTTTAATGTTTAATATCCCACCTTGTCAGATATTACGAAATCACTCATTAATCAATGTTAGTGACTCTAAGAACTCATTTGTTTCTGGACCAACAGGGCCAAGTGGTTAGGGAGCTATAAGCGCAATCTGAGGGTCGCGAGATCGAATCCCCCCGTTGCACCAAATATTCTCGCCCTTTCAGTTATGAGGGACATTATTTGTGACGGTTAATCACATTATTCTTTGGTAAAAGAGTAGACCAAATATAGGCGGTGGGTGGTGATAGCTAGCTAACTTCCCTCTAGTTGTATTTTTTTCTGCTAAATTAGGGACGAATAGCGCAGATAGCCCTCGTGTAGCTTTGCGCGAATTTCAAATCAAACCATTTCCTTCCAGATTCGCACCACTGTAGCCGCAACGGTATGGCTGCAGACTTACAACGTTAGAATCCGGGTTTCCATACCTGTGGTAGACATAGCAAAGGTAGCCCATTGTGTAGCTTTCTGATTAATTCTAAACAAACAAACAAATTACTATATTCGTATTGTTTTTAAACTTTATTTTAATTTGACCTTGATAGAGGAAATATTTCTGTTCAGGATATCATAAGAAAGATCCATGGCTGAAGTTTTGGGACTGTGGCATTTAGTATTCTATGGTAATCACGGGAAATTGGTATATATTGAATTGTTTTTCTTTACCAAAAAGAAGACGATCCCAGTGTAATGGCTTAAACCTTATTGTTCCAATACACTCATGGAAAGTATCCAGCACTGTTATTAATAAAACAACCAAGACCCTAGCCATTCAGGATGATACAAATTCAATACACATATCTGGTTTGTTAAGTAACTTTTGTACTCCGACCACCATTTAGATGTAAACTGGTGTTACTATAAGTCATTTAAAAGTGAAATTAGGCCTACTTAAAATAACAAATTCAAGAGCTTAAGGTCATAATTCTTATCTAAAGCTAATTCCCATGGAGCTTATTTTGCAAGGACCTTATTAAATAATGACACTAAATGTTATTTATAAAGAAAGCTCTTTAGCTCGCACGTGTTGCCAAAACCTGGAAGTAGTATCTTATTGGAAGAGTTTGTTTATCAAAGAGGGTGGCATTGGCTGAACCTTAACCTAATCCTTCAATCCATTAGAGTGTCTAGAAGTAGGAATTTTGTTGAACTAATTTGTTTATTTCTGGAAGTAACGTTATCTGATCTGTACTCCATATCCCTTTTTTTAATCATTGCAGTGAAGCTGACGTATTATTACATTCTTCTTCAATTTCACTTATAAGTTGTTATAACTTCTAATGTGATCTTCTCTCTTCGACTTTGTGGTCACTTGACCAATTTGAATCAAAAATGACTAGGTTAATGATTCGCTATTTCTTCTTAATAATTAATAATATTAATTCAATTAAAATGGATAAAACTAAAAATAAACAATTTGGTGTTAAAATATGCAAATAACATGATGTTAGCACAGATCATAAACCTAATTCTGATGTGTAATAACTTAAATGAAATACATGAATGATACAATTCATCAGTTCAGTTCAGCTCACATTAAAATAGTTGTCATTCAAGTAATTGATAAAAGAAATAGCGATTATGCCTGTTGTATTTTAGCCAGTCTCATGAGCCCTGATACTGGACGAAATAGTCTTGTCGGTACTTGATAAAAATTGTGGTTGACATACTGCTGCATTCTTCACGACTTATATTCCTAAGTGATTATAAACAAATGAAAAATTCCCGATATGTTTTGTTTTGACATAAAACAAACAGTAAAAATTCCACAATTCTCTAGATTTAGTATAGCACTATTGTTAACTGCTTATCATCATAACATCATGTTTACAGCACCCTTTAACACGAAAATCTTTATTTCTAGTATCTTATAGATCTCAGACTAAACATACAAGTGTAAAAATGAAAAATGTTTTGAAACCTTCTCTTCTTGTTTAATATATATATGGTTGACAAGTGACTGTGCCATTAAAATTTGATTTATTTTAGTTTCTTAAAGTAACGCCAAACTTTGCAACAATTTGTAGAAGCTATACCACTGAGACTGAGCTTAAATCAAATTTAAATTGGTTGTAAATTAATAAAACGCATCTTGTAGGCTGTGTAATTTCAACATCAGTTTTCTAGTCAGTTCTAAGAGTGAAGCAGATTTATTTTAGATTGCAAAATGAACATCATATTGTAAGCAGTCAGTGATATTAATGCCAGACTTATTTAGTTCGTATGGTTAATGTTTGTTTGATCTTTAGAATAAAAGCCATATATCTTTAGGCTGTGTAACCGACATCAAATTTCTATTATAATGTATCCCAATAGTAGATGGCTCCAAATTTCATTTAGTCTGTGAGGCCAATCCTAGATTTCTTGTAGGTTGTGAGAGTAACACCAAATTTAATTTACTTTGTAAGATAAACATTAGAATTATTTTAGTATGTGATATTAAAACCAGTGACCTTTAAGTTCAAAGCCAGATTTGTGGTAACCTATACGTTTAATATCCAGGTTTATAAAAGCCTGAATCTAATAGTTTTTAAGATTAACAGTAAATTCATACAAGTTTTATGATTAGCAGTAATTTTTGAAGTTAACACTGGCTCTCAAGAAGTCTAAAATTGAAGATCTTAGTGTGTGAAGATTTTAATGAAACAACATTTTTTGTCTGTTTCTTTCCAGGACTAACTAACCCATCAAATGCCATTCTAATCAAACTTCGAATTCAATATAAAACACGTTATGCTTAGACAAAATAAGCCAGGCTTCGGATATAAAGATTGGTTTGTTTGTTTGTTTGTTTTGAATTTCTCGCAAAGCTACACGAGGGCTATCTGCGCTAGTCGTCCCTAATTTAGCAGTGTAAGACTGGAGGGAAGGGAGCTAGTCATCACCACTTACCGCCAACTCTTGGGCTACTCTTTTACCAGCGATCACTGGGATTGACCGAACTTTATAACACCCCCACAGCTGAAAGGGCGAGCATGTTTGGTGCTACGGGGATTCGAAACCACGATTCTCAGATTACGAGTTGAGTGCCTTAACCACCTGGCCATGTCGAACCCGGTGTACCGATTTCAAACTACCCCCTGTAAATGTTACCCCCCGGTAATTTGAATTCGTTTTCATATTACCGGGGGGGTAGGACAAAATCGATTTCAGGTTACCTCTCTTGATTTCAAATTACCTTCTTCCCGATAGATTCATTTTAACGGTTTAAAAAGCTAGACGTTTTTATCGCACTCAATGTGTGTAAATGAAATTAACACACTAATAATGATGTAAAAATTCGAATATTTATCATGTTCTAAATCTCATGCTATCAATCACTCATTTTTATTTCAGTGCGCATAAAGAAATATAGAAAAAAGTAATATGTATAAATTATAATATATTGAATGGAGACAATATATAGACCTTGTGGTCTGGCGAGGACGAGCCCTTAAAATACCTTTTATCTTATATAAGTCATCAATTTTAATGAAAGAAATAATAGGCCTTTTGTCTATTATCGTGTACTTAGATACGTACTCGACACGCACTACAAATATTAAAAGCAATCATTATGCTTGTCATTTTGGCGTTAGAAGAAGGGGTAATTTGAAATCACGGGGGGGTAATTTAAAATCGATGTCATGTTACTCCCCCGGTACTCTGAAAACGATTTCATATTATCGGGGGGTAACTTGAAAACGGGGATAATTTTAAATCGTTACACCAAGATACAAAAAAACCATTATCTACATTTCACCGTTATATGAGGCCTAGTTTATTTATTTGCTACGTTTTCCAAATCAACACTTTGAAGCTATGAATTCAACAAGATTAGTCTGTTGCAGCGTATCAGAGAATAAATCAGATTTCTGCAATATCTGTTTGTTTTTCAATAAAATTCAAATTTGGGTGAAGAAAATAAATTAACAATTAAATAAATCACGATATACTTAAACAAGCTAAACAGACTTCAAATATAAACAAATAATGATATACTAAAACTATTTAAACATATTTTAGGTTTGGTATGAAACGTCCTGCACTTTAATCAAACTGAGATCTAATACAAAACATTCTATACTTATACTAGCCAATCAGACTCTAGATCTAAACAAGATCCATATTTAAACTTGATTTCGGATCTACTATAAATTTATTATATTTAGGCTAGCTGGATCTCAAATAGAATACAAAATACCCCACGAATTTCTAATAAAGAACATCCTACGCCTAAACTAGACAAACAAATTTCAGATTTCACAAAAGCAATATATTCAAAGTAGCTGAACATACTACATATCAGAACAAAACCTTTCACTTTTTAACCTAACAAATCTCATATCTAATATAAATATATTATATTTAACTTGCCAATTCTTAAACAAAATATGAAATACATCGTAAATTTGCCAAAATTATTTCATGTGTAATACAAAACAACCTTCACTTAGAGTAAACAAATTTAAGATTTCAGAGAAAATATACTTCAACTCTCCAAACATAACATCAAATTCTGCCCAATTTTAATTTTCTAGTCCAATAACCCATTAAAATAAATTTCCATTTTATTAAAATTGAAGTCATAATGCACGAGCTATAATTACCTTTTAAAACAAGATTTTGACTTATAATGAATAGCTTACTTAAATTTCTGGACTGTTGGAAAGGGTTTGGTAATTTCAAGTATATTAAACTATTTTTAGCTCCAGCATAACGGCTCATAGAATAGCTCTGAGTTTGTTCTTTGTTGTTGTTTTTCAGGCACAAACTTTAAGCTCATAGCTCCATCATATCTTGACCGTTTCGGGATCTAGTTACAGTTTTGAGTTTAGGAAGTCAAATCCTTTCGATTGACGTATGACCACGAACATGGTCTCATAGATTAATTTACTTTAGTCGTGCCTAAAATAATTTTCAATTTGAGGGTAGGCTGGTAGTGGTCCTGATAAATAATAAAATCGAATTGGATATACGCGTGCCCCACGCTTGGTATTGCTGACGCACAAAAATATATCTAATAACAAAGTAAAAAAGAAAGTATCATAGATTAATTTACCCTAATCCTGCCTAAAGGAATTTCATGTACCGCGGCTATTGAGAATTCCATTTTCTTTTTTTCTGATATTGATTCATGTTTTAACTGGTACGTCACTTTCCCTACCTAGGTATTTGAGATTGGCTCTTTCAAATAAATTTATAGCTAAATATGAAGAATCTAGACAGCTAGTAACCTAAGATGTTCAACCCACACTCTTAATAACAGTTTTATTGGAAAATATATTTCAATTTAATGGTTGTCTCCCCCCTTTGCTTCACTATCTATTTCTAACTTCTAAAAATGCCTCTTCTCGATCTTTACGACGTTAAGGAAGTGACTTTTATTAAGGCTTAACAACCACATGTTTCTTGAATAACTCGTTTTTAGTAAGAAACGGCGGAAGAAATGTATGCGTAACGTTTTTTCAATGCATAGCTCTTTATTATTTAAAGTAATATCCCATTTCATTCTCTATCACTAGAAAACATTTAATTTAAGATATATATGTGACCATGATTCCATTTTTGGAAAGAATGTATATATATATATATATATATATACATTGCCTGTATCAAAGAGCAAAATAATTTCATGTGGAATCGGTATAGTTTCTACTCGCTTGTAAACTAAAATATTTGCAGAAAATCAAAGTTGTGACACCATAATATCATATTTCTTTGTTTCTAAACTTTATTTTTTGGCAACTTCGGTGAAATGTATGACGTGTAAACACATGAAAGCTACACTAGAAAAGAAGAAAAACTCACTAGCAGGATTTGTAAATTCGATACGTTACTGACATTAATATTTTTAGATATCAAATTTTGATTGAATTATTATTTTGAAATAAGGAAAAACAGACTGAGAAATAATGAGATTGGTCCACATACATGTTACCTTTACTCGTCTCGTGTTGTATTATCTTTCTTATGAAAAATCATACTCCTAAATTTTACATTAATTTATTCCTCGTTAGTACAACAGTATATCTACGGATTTACAACGCTAAAATCAGGGATTCGATTGCCCTCGGTGGGCTCAGCAGATAGCCCGATGTGACTTTGCGATAAGAAAATACACACAGATTTATTTTTGTTTCAGAAGACTTATAATCTGGGGTATTAGGACTACTGTAAGGCTTGTAACCTAAGATATTAGGACTACTCTAAGGCTTGTAATCTGCAGTATTAGGACTACTGTAAGGCGTGTATTCTGAGGTATTAGGACTGCTGTAAGGCGTGTAATCTGGGGTATTAGGACTACTGTAAGGCGTGTAAGCTGAGGTATTTGGACTACTGTAAGCTTTGTAAGACGAGGTGTTAGGACTACTGTAAGCCTTGTAATCTGAGGTATTAGGACTATTCACCCTTATTAAAGACGTTTCATGTGAGAAGTTTTATTATTTTAATTTAATGATGGTTTCAACTTCTGATGTGTGTGTGTGTGTGTGTGTGTTTTTCTTATAGCAAAGCCACATCGGGTTATCTGCTGAGCCTATCGAGGGGAATCGAACCCCTGATTTTAGCGTTCTAAATCCGTAGACTTACCGCTGTACTAGCAGGGGGCAATTTCTGATGTAGATTTAATTGTGATACGTAGCTCATTAATTTCTAGGATATTATGCCCTTTAGATTGCGATATATATAACATTTCGGTTGTGATATCACTTTGATTATCATATAAATACACTGCTGGCCAAAATCTTAAGGCTTATGTACATAAAGAAAATATATGCATTTTGCGTTGTTAGACTCAACCACTTATTTGAGTAGAGCTTTGAAAGATGAAAAAGAAAAAAGGGAAAATAAAAATAAAAAACATTTTAGCATTTACTGGGAAAATGTAAACACTATGAAATTAGCTTAAATACTAGCTGGACAAATGTTTAAGACAATACCAAGAAAAAGTTCTAAACAGGGTAAGAAATGCCCAACAAGAGATCTCAGTTGTGAGTTGCACAGCCGTCATTGCGAATAACTTCAAACATTCGCTTTGGCATGGTCGATATAAGCGTTTGCAGAAGGCTGGCTTGAATGTTATTTCAAGTGGTGAAGATGGCTTCACGAAGATCATGCACTGTTTGGAATTGACGTCTATTTCTCTAGACTTCTCTTGCCAACCACCCACAAACTTTTTCAATGGGGTTCAGTTCGAACGAACACGTTGGATGGTCCAAAAGAATCACGTTATTCGCCATAAAAAAGTCCTTTGTCCTGCGGGCATTGTGGATTGCAGCGTTATCCTGCTGAAAGATTCAGTCATTTCCACACAAGCGAGGACCTTCTGTCAATAAGGATGCTCTCTCCAACACGCCAATGTAGCCAGCTGCTGTTTGACGCCCCTGTATAACTTGAAGCTCCATTGTTCCATGGAAGGAGAAAGCAACCCAGATCATGATGAAACCTTCTCCACTGTGTCGTGTAGAAAATATTTCCAGTGGGATATACTTATCGTGCCAGTAACGTTGGAAGCCATCTGGACCATCCAGATTAATTTTTTTCTCATCAGCAAAGTTTAACTAAGGTGTGAAGGAGGCGCGGCCTTTGAGGACGTTTATGTTTTTAAAGCCTTTTTTCTCGTAGATGCCGTCTTAATGTTCTTGAGCTGCATTCTGCGTCTGTAAGGGTCTTAATCTGGTTTGACGATCGGCTGGTGTCTTGCCAAACAACACATCGCATCTTTCTGCTCAACGCCGGCGAAAGTTTCTTGGACCGACCACTTGAAATTCTCGTTCCGTATACCTCAGGGTCTTTTAAGAAATTTGCAACAGCAGTTTTACTATGCCCAGTCTCATCAGTGATAGCACGTTGAAAGAGACCTTGCTTTTGCACTTGAAAATTCTGCCACATTCAAACTCTGTCAACTTTTTAGCCTTTGCCATGTTTCTGCCCAATGTAACACAGGAGATGTCAGTGGGAGATGTTGACAATGCTAATGCTTGAACACAAATGACTAAATTTTGTTACGTGTTTACTGATTAACCCTTCGTTTCAGTATAGTCTTGAAACTTTTTCACCAGCTAGTATTTAGGCTAATTTTATAGTGTTCACATTTTCCCTACTGAATGCGAAAAACGTTTTTTATTTTTATTTTCTCTTTTCTTATTTTCATCTTTCGAAGCTCTACTCAAATAAGTGGTTGAGTCTAAAAACGCAAAATGCATATTTTTTCTTTATGTTCATTGGCCTTAAGATTTTGGCCAGCGGTGTATATAGTATACAACTCACAGGTATCTAAGTTGAGATATCTCTGATTATTATATAAGTAGCATACAAATAATTTATATCTAGATTATGATATCAACCAGATAGTTAAAACACTCGAGTCGTAATTTGATGGTTCGGATTCGATTCCCAGTCACACCAAACATGCTTGCTCGTTCAGCCGTGGGAGTATCATAATGTGACGGTCAATTCCACTATTCGCTGGTAAAAGAGTAGTCCAAGAGTTGGAGGTGATGACTAGCTGTCTTCCATCTAGTCTAGATATCCCTCGTGTAGCTTTACATGAAATTCAAAAACAAACAAACCAACGATATCAACTGGATTATGTTGTATATACAACTCACTGGTATGTAGATTGAGATATCACTGATTATGATATTTAGGGTACATCTCATTGGTATCTAGGTTATAATATTAAGTTCAGTGTGTTATATACACCATATAACTCATTGGTGTCTTGGATGTGATATCAGTTTGATCATTATCCATACGATACAGCTATATGCGACGATTATTTTATCGCGAGAGATTTTTAAATCGCAGAACTCTTACCATTCATCATTTGTCAATTCAATCAAATATATTTTAAACGATTTCTAGATAACACTTCTTATGTGTTCAGTTTATTCACTTCGAGTTGCACAGTGGAATGTTGAAAGAGAAGTAATTAACCAAGAACGACTGTAAAGGTTCAAGGGTTTTCAAAACCTGGTTCCTTTTGTTCTTCAGCACGAACAAAGAACTGCTGAAAAGTAACATTTTTACATACCTTTGCATACAGAACGTAGAGAATCATATAAGTTTTGTTCTGTGTTCTCCCTTTCAGATTTAAGAAATTTAATACACAAAAAGCCCTAAAAGTAAATACTTGTTCCAGTGTTTCGCTATTTACATCTTAAAATATTCGGTATGATCATTTAATTTTTCTGGATTTAATAACCTGTCTGCACCTTAGTCCTAACTTAACCATGGTAATTGAGTGCATGCCTCAATGGAAGAGGAGCACATCTTAAAGAAAATAACTCATTTCAATAGAAAGACAAGTGCTGGTGACACGTGGACAAAGGGATACAACTTTCCCGTAGTCCTCAGAGAACTTTGTCAAAGAATCTAGGAAACCTAAATTATCCTCAACAGTTTCTTTAACGTGATGTACTTTATTGTGTTTATGGTCGAATCGTGTAAATTAAGTTAGGAGCTCTCTTCTCCTGTTATTTCTCTTATACATTGTGAACGGTCTTAGAAAGTTCAATAAACAAATTAGATCTACTGGTGTACATGATAGAAGTTTATTTGATTATTATAGCTTTCCGTTACATTTTTTTTTAATACAACCTACATTTTCTAACATAAACATTTCTCAAGTACCTATATAAAAGCCTAGAAACTGTTTACTCACAATCTGGTACTTGGTCAATAAGTATATAGAAGAAAGATGGAATAGAAAAGCAAAACAAACAAACACAAGACAGCGTTTCATTGGCTTCATCGTTTGCTGTTATATATCACGAAATCTGACAAATATACGGGGTTTTCTCAAATTATAAAATAATAAGAAACGCACACGTTCTTGCTATGACCTATGAAACAATTTTGAATTTAAAATCATTTCCTGCTTTTTGTATGGACCACTAATATACAGAATAAGAGAATACGTGTTTTTTTTCGTCTTGTTATTCCTATCCACATAATACGTTGCTTCCAACATTACTACCGAAAATTCGATGGACTCAGCAGATAGCCGGATGTGGTTTTGCTATAAGAAAACCTACACACCACCCCTTTATAGAAAAGACGCAAATTAAAACTGAAACAAGTAAGTTTCTGAAATTTAACATAATATTAATCAGCATTTGTTTGCTGAGGACTTGTAAAAACATATCTCAGACAGTAACAATTCATATTAGACGTCCTTTCATATCCTACATCAATGATAAAACACAAAATTACATAAAACAAAAATAAGCTATTGTAGGTTTCCATAAATATTATACATATATGAACATAAAACCGAAATTATCATAGCAGTTTAATTGTGTTCCACACGGTTTTACTTAGTAAATTACATAAAAAATGGTGGAAAAAACGCGTCTTGAAATTTGATAATAATGAAGTTTTAGGGATCCTTTATGATATTAATAAGTTTCGATATCCTCGTCACCACTTGGTAACTAGCAATAGCCATACTAAAAATGACCATAATGCACTCCTCCACCAATAAAGTAAGACCACTCACTGTACTGACAAGTTATTGAAGCTAATTGTAACCCCTCCAGGAAATACGAAAATAAAGTATTTTATGTGAATCTACACGTGTAGCAAAGCGTGAAAACTTTTCTGTACTTACACCGTACACTAAACAATGGAACTACAGTGGAGCGCCGTTAAGCCGCGGTATTTGGGGGGTCAACCTTCTTAACCGCGGCTTAAGTGGTCCGTGGCTTAAACCTTTGTGAATGAAAAGCCGAAGTCGCCAACAGCTCCGCCGAGGAGCCTCATCTGGGCCATTGCGTGATCATTATATCGGATTATCGAATTAAAAATAATACTTTAATTATTGATCACTTTTTTCACTGATTTACCGCGGATTAACTTTAATTTATGGAGAGGTGTGATTCGGTAACAATGACGGCCTCCATAAAGCTGACATGGAGAGCGGATAAGGTAGATTAACGGTCGATTTCTATTGTAATATATTTTATTTATCTCCCAAATTAAAGCAAATCCTTTTTAAATATCCCCTTGAAGTTATAAAGCCAGGATTAAATTCGTAAGCGGCGTTTTTACACGTTTTTAAATTAGCGGTGAGCCGCGATAATCCTCGCTCATAAGACTTGCTACAGCGGCTTAAGCGATTTCGCGGTTTACTGGTCCGCGGCTTAATGGCGCTCCACTGTATATGGTGCTTATATATATATATATATGCAACACAACGAAATACAATTAGTTGATCACCTTTTATTAAGGAACAGTGTGTTATTTTTACATTTCTAACGTAAAAACTTCAGGGCAATAATCTACACTTTGCGTAACCAAACTTAGTAAGGAGGAAGAGTTTTTATGTAATGTCAGTGTGTGTGTTAAAGTCTGAACTATCATCTGATAAAACCAGACAGCTGTTTAAAATACATCATTTACTTGCGTTTTACTAGGTTAAACAGCGCTTGCAGTAACGATAATAGTTGTCCTTCCATCGTTTGGAAAACTATCAAATCAATAAATAATGTACGAAGCGAGATACTGTTAAAGCAGAACAAAAACTTTTAGAAACATGAAAGACTTCAAGCTAAATATGGTTTTATGGCCGATTCATTTGACACAAATTATTTACCACTGTTGTTGTTATAAATTTTTTGTTAAAAGGACTGTCTGCATGTAGCCGTGTTTAATTTTGAACTGAGACACTACAAAGCATGTAAAGAGTCAACAAACAGTACTCATCGCCAAATTTTGGGCTACTCTTGTATCATAGAAAAGTGAGACCTAATTGTCACAAATGTACTAAGAACATGTTTGTGGCAACGGAAAGCGTACCATAAATCATCTAGTACACAGTCCGGCCACGCTAGCCACTAGTTTGCGCCTGGACAAGAAAGAAAAATGAAGTAAATCAGCCATAATGCTGAAGATAAGAAAATATAAAGCAGAAATGTCGCCTTGTACCATTCAACCCTGTTTTTAATAACATCGGACACGAGTTCAACATAATAGAATTAAAAACATAGTGCACGAAACTCTTTTCCCTTATTCATATAAACTTGTGTATTCATCATCAGGCTAATTTGTTTACCTATCTTTCCGTTAGAATCCAGAAGTGGGCAGAGCAAAATAGTATATTGTGTAGCTCTGTGATTACCTTCAAGCAAACAAACACTGTAGCTAACATGATTTTCAATCCATCAATTGCTCAAATAAATGAGTTTTTTTTTTTTTCATAATAGCTTGAACCCATTCCATGTAAACTTATTCATTTATCTCTGTTATGGTTCGTCGGATCTTTATTGTGCATTTGTAAATATGACACAATATTTATGTCGTTGTTCCAGAAAGCTAATATTTCCGAATTATGTTCGGTAATCCTTTTACATTCTCTAAAATTCATCATGTATCATTTGCGTAGATAAGTTCAAGATATACTTCTCAGCTAATTGTTACCTATTTCTTGGCTACTTTTGAACTGACATCGCCAATTAAAACATGTAAAAAAAATCAAACATAATAATTAAATACTTTTTTGTTCCGTCTTTAGCATACCAGTTCAGTAATATATAAAACAAGAACTGTATAAATTTAATTACTTGAGAAGTGTTTTACTAGTACCCATGATGAGACATTGGTAATTCAGTGGATTCGCAACTCTAAAATTAGGCGTTCAATTCTTCTCGATGTGACTTTGCTATAAAAAAAAACAAGCAATTGTTTTACTTTATAGGGAGACATGATACACATTACTAAATTTGTTTTCGTATATTTTATTCCATAGGAGCCTTCCAGTAAATGTTTCAAGGAATTTATTATGAATTAAAGTCATGCTAATTTTAAGTTCAATCCAGTAAAGAAAAATTTCGAGACGTTTCTTTATAAAATAAAAATAGAAACAACGGTGTGATAAGTTCAGTACAATGATACATTTAATTGAAATATAGTCAGGAGTTGTCAGATAAAATACATCTGATAAATGTAACTCTACACGTCCAGATTAAACTTTAGTTTCTGATATTAACAATAGTTACTGCCAATATTAAATAATACAACTTTAGTAAATCAATTTTGTACACGATTGAAGTAGATGCACTTTTAACATCACTGAGATCAAAGGCAAAGGGGAGATATCCGAGATGATTGGTCTGAACTTTTAAAGTCACTGATATCAAGGACAAAGGCGAGATATCCAAATTAATAGGTCTAAACTATTAAAGTCACAGATATCAAGGGCAAAGGTTAGATATTCAAGATGATAGGTCTGAACTCTTAAAGTCCCAGATGTCAAGAACAAAGGTGAAATATTTAAGATGATAGGTTTGCACTCTTAAAATTACACATGTCAAGGACAAAGGTGAAATATTTAAGATGATATATTAGCACTCTTAAAGTCACGGATGTCAAAGACAATGATGAAATGTCCAAGATGATAGGTCAACATTCTTAAAGTCATGGATGTCAAGGACAATGGTTCAGAAGTCAAGTAAATTTAAAAAGTGATTGTAGTTGTATTCTACTCAGGATTGATCCGAGTTTTTCAATAAACACCAATCTCAGAGTTTATGAATTTATTGAAAGCAAAGTTGTTGTTGCTGTTTGGAATTCACCACAAAGCTACACAATGGACTATCTGTGCTTTGTCTACAATGGATATCGATAACCGGTTTATAGTGTGGTAAGTCAGCAAACGTACCGCTGTGTCACTGGTGGGCTCCAACAACGAACGATTAGCATTAAGTTTGTCAAACCATATTGACAGAAATAAGCTCCCACAAAAAAAAAACACAACAACTTGGGTATGATAATTATATAAATTGACTTATTAAGCAATTACTTTGGAAATGTATGCATTCTCTTATAAACTATACATAAAATAACAGTCTATGGATAGAGAGGAAATGTATGACAGTGCAAGCAATAGGTTTCAAACAAATCATATTGTTGTAAAAAATTAAATTATATTTTATATTAATGTTAACCTCTCAGCCTTAAGATTTAAGCTTGATGCTTTTCAACATTTGTTGGGGGGCATAAACCATTCGCTAAGGTTGTTTATTGTAATTAGTACATGCCTGTTAGTTGTAATACGTAGATATTTAAATTTGTTCATTTAAATAAATGAGTATTAAGAGCACATTGTTCGAGGTGAACTTTTATTGTATTTTTAAATTTTCTTTCTTACCATTATAGTAACTTTTAATATAGATATCGTGTTGTAATTCCAAATTTGGAAGATTAGGTCTTGCTTATCTCAGAAGTCCTGTTGCAAACAAACAGTTTTAGTTATATTTTTAGAACAGTTTGTTTGTTTTGAATTTCGCGCAAAGCTACTCGAGGGCTATCTGCGCTAGCCGTCCCTAATTTAGCAGTGTAAGACTAGAGGGAAGGCAGCTAGTCATCACCACTCACCGCCAACTCTTGGGCTACTCTTTTTCCAACGAATAGTGGGATTGACTGTCACACTGTAACGCCCCCACGGCTGAAAGGGCAAGCATGTTCAGTGCGACCGGGATTCGAACACGCGACCCTCGAATTACGAGTCGAACGCCTTAACACACTTGGCCATGCCGGGCCCTTTTAGAACAGTCATTCCTGAGAAACAACTGTCTATAGACGGTGAATGATTATTTAAAATTTGAAACGTTGTCAGTTTAAATATACGTAACCACTCGCAACGATTACTTTTTTCTTTCACCCGAATGTGAGATTTACAAATATAGGACAAATATGAAAAACCATGTACCCCTACAATTAGGTATAGTCTAGACATTTCTCTTACTAAGTTATACTTAATCCTTCTTATGTCTTAGTTTATACTCTAGTTTCGTATGTCTGTCTTTAATTTGCTATACATTTTATTCTTTAGCTTGATGTATGCATCTTATAAAGTTTCTTTACGTGTTTGAACCTCAATAAAATGGATACTATTGGCCATGCTGTTAGATGGCGCTTTATTTTTGTCATGAAATACCTTAGGTAGACAGCCAACTCGCTTACAGGCTTTGTATACACCATTTAACAGCATGAAGCCATGTTGAATATTGGACAGCTTAGCATATAGTTTATTCATATAATTTTTCATATAGTTTATTCCCTTTGTAAAAAGTCTCTCATTTTTGACAAAGTGTAAGATTTGTCAAAGAAATCAAACAGTTAAAACAATATTAACACAATTGAAAACGTTTACTGATGAAGGAAAGCAAGAAAACCGTGTCGAAGAACAATTAGCAGGCGAGAACGCCAGAACAAATATTTAATTTTGAAATCAATATTTTAGCCTCTTATTAAACATTGAAAATACCGTAAATATGTCTCATCAGAAGAATAAGAAAAATGTCTTATCATTCCGAAGTATGAGTTGCCTTTGCCAACAAGGCTTTTCTTAAAAACAGAAGTAGTGACGAAGTCCGTCAGTCAATTTGAAATATATTTAGAAATAAACGCTTACCGAAACGTAAAAATACACTCTTGGTGATGTAGTTAGAGAACTAATGATTTTTTAAAATATTATTTTTATATATACTTTACCAATGATTATATACATCTATATCCTGGTACGTCTGGTCTTAACAACCTTTTAAACGGAAGAAATACGTCAGTTATCTATTTTTCCCCCATTTAAACGCATGCTGAAATTTTAGTCAATATACACTGTATGGAATAACTGCATGCATGGTAAAACGTTAGAAAAACGTAACGCACGACACGTCGAAGGCTGAATTGTAACGAACTACTGCCTTCAATAATTTAGGCATGCATAATTGTATCACCCTGTAGGTTAAAAGTACTAAAAATGTAAACGCGTTTGAGAATAGAGAAACTCCTGTACGGAACCAGACAAATATCATTCAAATATTAATTCTATAAAACTGACATGCACAATAGGGAGTTATGAATTACCCATTGCCTTAGGGAATATATCTATTATCCTTTGTACGTTGCTTTATGAGTATGAATAACGCTATTAAAGAAGGCGCAGATTGCTATGAATATGATACATGTGTATATATACATACCTGTACGTGTTTACTTACACTCATATACATACCTTGTATCGCACATACAATAATTAATTAGTGTATTGAACTAACTGCTAGAACACTTAATAAAACGATTGGTGTTTCTAGGTACGCGCTTTTTCTTGTGTGCCATATTTTAACGTTATGACACAAAAAGCTTTCATTTTAAATATCGAAAAACAACTATTTGTTTAGGGTATTTTTCTCCTAACACTAGCTATCTGATGTCCCGTATGTTACATGCATTTATCTAAAATCTGAACATAATCATTAAGCTGTTGCTAGGATAGCAAACAAACGCAAGGTTTGAAGAGGAATTTGTGTTGTATTAAGCTATTATTATGTCCTGTAGGAATAACATAAACTCGAATAGTATCATATTTATGAATATAATATATAAAATGTTATCAAGTTTGGGATAGCGTACGATAAATGCTGTACTGACTGGGCCGGACGTGACCTATCTGTCAACATTTTCGCACTGTTAATCCGAGGATGTATAGTTCGCGGTTTGTTGTTGCAAAAATGCGCTTCTCTGTTTAGGGTCGAAGGTACATTATAGTAGTGAATAGCTTTCGCTAATATATTAGACAATAGCCCAAAATATTAGTAATGTTTTATCTTCCCTCCAAAAAAAGACAGAGAAATAATTAGATTGTTTGTACTGTCTAAACAACAATAACAAAAACATTAACTTATCGCACCATAACGAAACCACATCGTGTTCATCTTAGTTTAAATTCCCAGCTCCTTACAAAATAATTCCATATAATTTAACACAAAAAAAGCAGAGCTAAGATTCAGGTAAATCTATCGTTATCAAAGTTGTTAATCATCTGTTTTGGTTTATATAAAAATAAATACAATCATTTTTATCTTAAAACATTAAAGACCTGTTCTGCTATCTTTATTAACGCTATTGGTAAGTCTCCTGTTATGTGATTTTTTTTTATTGTCACTTTGTCACGTGGTATTTTTAACGCTGTTGGTATTCACCTTGCCATGTGGTCTTTTTAATGCTATTGATATGCCATTATCAGCCGTCTTTAAAATATTATAGTGTGAGTTCTGTTATATTTATGTGTTACAATATTATTTATAATCATTGCGCGCTACAAGGAGATCTTTAATATTCATGTATTACAATGAAATATGTAAACATCACGTGTAAAAATTAGACATAAAACTAATAAATATCGTACTGAGATTTTTACCTCTTGGGTGTTAGAATGAGATCTGTAACTATTACATTCTTAAATTTGATGTCATTAAGCGACATTTTTTTTCTATTCTGATTATAATCCCGTATTATAATATCAATTATAAACAAATACGAAAAATTAAACAGTTAATGCCTTGGTCTACCGACATTATTGTTGCATTATGATTAATCAAGAAATTGATCAACAACTTACAACTATTAACATGTTAAACTAAAAAAAAAATCACTTAATTTTTCATATAGTTTATTCCCTTTGTAAAAAGTCTCTCATTTTTGACAAAGTGTAAGATTTGTCAAAGAAATCAAACAGTTAAAACAATATTAACGCACTTGAAAACGTTTACTGATGAAGGAAAGCAAGAAAACCGTGTCGAAGAACAATCAGCAGGCGAGAACGCCAGAACAAATATTTAATTTGAAATCAATATTTTAGCCTCTTATTTACACTCGCATATGCCAAGATGTTAATAAGTTAACTTTTATTCAGGAAATATAGCATGCGATAATTCAAATGTTTACTATGAACTGTTGGTTACTACTTAGTAAGTAACAGGAAGTGTATAGATGCCAATGCTGAGAAGAACGAAAGTGGCCATCTTCTAATTTCTTTCTTCTTCCTAGTAATTACATCTCGTATTCTGCGAGATATCACGTTATTCGGTTGGATTAGCGCGTCCATTTATAGATTCATATCTATAGGCTCTAAATGCTATAGTACTGTATCACGTTCGTTTGTTGTTTTTTTCATATCCTATACTTTTACAGATATTACTGATTTATAAATCAAGGATAAGTTCAAGGGATTTGCCAATGAAAAACTCCAGAAGAATGAGTGATTTTTATGGACTGTGAAATTAACAATCCAAACTTTAAAAAATCATTTTAAGTTGAATTTCATTAAAAACCTAATAAAAACACCAACACTTTCGTTATACGTTCTTAAGCCTAAAGCTACACATTGGACTATCTGTACTGTGTCCACCACAGTAGAGGTGTTGAACCCGATTTTTAGTGATATAAGCCTGCAGACTTAAAGTTAGACCACTGGGGGAATTGTTAAGGGGCCTATACAATAGACTTCGTTGTTTATACTTACCTTGTTTTAAAAAAATAATACTCTTTAAACATGCCGTGTTGTTGCAGCACATTTGTTTCAGTATATATGTCTGTTTATGAAAAAACAAAAACACGATTTTATAGTCCGTCCCAAAAATATATTAAAGTAATAATCTTAGACGCATTATTTGATATAGTCTATGCCAAAAACATATTAGAGTAATAACCTTAGATGCATTATTTGATATTTACTTATTGTTTTTTCGGTAGCTTTTAGTTTATATTTTAAAATTTAAGTTTACAAAAGACTCAGATCCACCACTAACATCATTTCTGTATCTAAGTCTTTATTATTATTAAACGAACAATACATATGATGTCGTTTGTATTATCATTTACACATCAGTATAAGGTTCTCATAAAGTATCATACGGTATTCGAACATGACAAAAGCTATATAATTCGTCACAAAGCAAAAACTATTGGTGGATAAATCAAACAGACTGGAGAACAAGAATATGTACTAACTGAATATGGTCACCATATGGTGATATCTTACTTTGGCAACCATTCATGCCCATGAGGGTCTGCGTATAACGCCCTCTATACAGCTAGACACGTGAGATTTTAAAGATATTTAATCATACACACGTTTCCTACAATATATATATGAGTTTTTAAAAATCTTGTTCGAATAGTTAGGTTTAAGTAACTGTGGCGTAAAAAAGTGTCTGCTTTTTCTTCACTTTCTGTTTTAGAAGGCTACACAGGTGTTTTCAAAAAGTTTACATTTTAACATAGCACCATTTTTTAACGACATGGAAGCTTTCAATTTAACATATATTACAACGTGTAACTTTTAGCTTTTCCTTTTACACGTATTTTTGGGTTTGATATCCTTTTGAGAAGTTATATTGACAAGATCTAGCTCCAAGAAATTTTGTAATCCCTACGAATATTTGAACTATGGAAAAGTTCTCATAAACCATACAAATCAAGAATGTTGTAAGTAACAGCGAAATCACGCCTGTTTTCTTAACTAATAAAAGCACACAAAAATTAACCCCAATCCATTTTTTTAAAACGGTAGTCAACAATTTAGTCCATCCAAACAGAAATACAAGTCACAACTCGAGTTTTGTTCATTCATCCAAACAGAAATACAAGTCACAACTCGAGTTCTGTTCATTCATTTCCTTGGTTTTTCGGAAGGTATATTTTAATCTTTGATGTTTCATAGTCTCGTGGAACCCGTCAATTCTGTTATGGAGTAATGACACACACGTAGGAACAACATTCCATCCTTTCCTACGAAACTCTTTGAATTCGAGTTAGAGAGTTAGTCGAACAGTCCCTACTCTGTAGGGCAAATAAATCATTGAATTACATTTTGTTTCATGAAGAATAAAGAGTAATCAAATACTTCTTCAACTTTCATCTGGTTTCCCATTCTCAATGAAGCAGTGTAACTAAGTACAATATTCTTCGTTTCTACAAGATACAAATGCTATCAATCAGATTAGTATGTTCAGTGTCATTTTACGTTAAAACATATCAATTTGCTTTTCGTTCTTCAAAAAAGCAACAACCGGATTCGTTTTTTACAAACACAATAAATATAATTGTACTTGTCAACGGTTGTTTACTAACTTATCACTGTGTTCATATAACGTTAATTTGTACATAAATATATCTTTTGCTTCCAAGCCATTCATTTTTAATATCAATGTACTCAATCTACTAAAATCAAAATTTCTTTTTGAAATTCATGAATCTCTAATATCGCTATAACCAATCTAATAAAACTGTGTCCATACCAACTGTGTCCAATACAGGAATTCGTAATAACACTGGATTTAATTTAGTAAACATAGACTTTGTATTTGCAAGATCTGAATCGCTGTCTACCTTCTGAAACCGTATAAATAAGTAGTAACTTAATCTAAAATAAGGTTTACATCCATTGTTATGAAACAAATATCAAATTAATATGGATACAAGTTCCGGTCCTTTCGCGTGTTCTTTTCAATCTAATGTTTGTTAGTGAGAGAAATACGTACACTTTTTTTTTTCGAAATGTATACCTTTTCACCATTCTTCTTTTGACACAATTTTTAGTTCTATGCGGTATCGCATAAATTTGTTGTTGACTTTATGATCATGAGTTTTCATGTGTAGAAAATCAACATTATGTTTTTACCTTTTCAACGTTCTTTTTATGTTCCACTCTTTCCCAGAACATTTTTTTCTCGGGATTGACATAAAACTAGGCCCTCTATGGGCCCTCTATGGCCAAATGGTTAGAGCGCTCGACTCGTAATCTGAGGGTTGGGGGCTCGAATTCCCATCTCACCAAATAAGCTTGCCCTTTCGGCCGTGAGGGTGTTATAATGTTACGATTAATCTCAATATTTCGTTGATGAAAGAATTTGCAGTGGATGGTGACGAACAGCTGCTAAATTAGGAACGGCTAGCGCAGATATCCCTCGTGTAGCTTTACACGAAATTCGAACAAACAAATAATAAAATTTTATTTTGAAGTGTTACCTTGTTCGAGGTTAAGAAATTTCTAATATTTGTAAACAGCTTTGAAATTGTTAATTTTCAGACATTTCTCTCAAGCCACAATATTAGAGCTGTAGTTTACGGCTTACGTATTTTTATTTTACGTTATGTTTCACGTGTAGATGATGTTGTTTTATGGCGATACGAAAAAAGTGTAAAATGTTTTGTGCAAATAGGAGAACAAGTCATGTTTCTGCTCTATTATGAGACTGTTTAAAAATTGGAGTGAATTAAGTTAAGATACTTGCTTTTCTTAAAAATAATTTAAATTATTTGGCTAAACAGAAAATATCAATATATTGGTGTATGTTTTCCCCTAGCAAAGTCACATTGGACTATCTGCTGTGTCCACCGAAGGGAATCGACATACCCTGATTTTAGCATGATAAATCCAAAGATTTACCACTGTCCCATCGGGAAATCAACATATCGGAACCAGAGGATTTCCTTTGTATTCAGATTCACCGTAGGAAATAAGTAACCTTCAAAATATTCCATAAAAAAAATGAAAATAAAGGGTTGTCCATAATCATTCCATTCCTTTGTCTGTGATAATGTCCTGTGCATGTGCATACATCATTTTCAACACATACTTTCACTATTTGTTTGTTTGTTTGTTTTGGAATTTCGCACAAAACTACTCGAGGGCTATCTGTGCTAGCCGTCCCTAATTTAGCAGTGTAAGACTAGAGGGAAGGCAGCTAGTCATCACCACCCACCGCCAACTCTTGGGCTACTCTTTTACCAACGAATAGTGGGATTGACCGTCACATTATAACGCCCCCACGGCTGGGAGGCCGAGCATGTTTGGCGCGACTCGGGCGCGAACCCGCGACCCTCAGATTACCAAGCGCACGCCTTAACGCGCTAGGCCATGCCAGGCCTACTTTCACTAAGGAGATGAAAGTGCAAACTGGCATAGGAAGCAAAATATCGAGCGTTTTAGGAAGACGATTGGTCAACAAAGAATATATGCCCAAACTGGCCACTTTCCTTTTTTTTTGTTAGTGCTTTTAATGTATTGGCAAATTATGTATTATTCACAACACATGACGATAAGAACTTTTCTATGGCAGAAGACATGTATTGTGGTAGTCATTTGGATAAAGAACTGATCATCCATTGGAAGTACTTTTTTGAGGTGGCAACCATTGTTTTGAGTTTTAGGCAGAATATGTTCATTAATAACATAATTATCATGTAACTTTCAACTACGCCTTCACAGCTTGAAAAAACTAGGCCGATATTGATGATGTGGTTAGTGTGCCATACGTAGGTCTACGGATTCGTTCCAGAGTCGTGGCCACGTTATAAGAGTAACTGTCAGATATCATTATTCGGTCCGACAAGAGTAAATCGAGAATTGGTTGTGGTTACTATGAACAAGCCGCATTCTCATTAGTCTATCAATTCTATATTAGAGACGGCTAGTGCAGATGTGAGAATATCCGACAAAACAAACAAATCACGATAACAACTGAGTGGTTGTAATACGTAGCAGTAGTAACAATGCCTATAAAGACACTAATGAATTTCACAAACTCTTACTCCTGTTTTAAAGGTGATTGGCTCTACCCTTTTATAAAGCACTAACCGCTGAAAATGAAAAGCATGTTTAGCAGCATCGCGGCCCTTGAACCTTTTATTTTAATCAACAGCCCAGTATGTTGACCACTAGACCACTAACAGCTTTAACCAAGCAAGAATTTTGTTTGTTTATAGTTAAGCACAAAGCTACAGAATAAGCTATCTATGCTGTATCCGCCACGGGTATCAAAACCTAGTTTTTAACGTTGTAAGTCTGCAGACATACCGCTGTGCCAACGAAGGACTCAAGCAAGGAGGTAACATTCATGTCTTTATCAGTTCACAGAATCACACACTTAGTCTTTAGGCCTAACTTTCCAACAAAATAACCCAGTTCTTTGTTTATTAAACCTGAGTTCGATATATAATAAAATTTCAGAATCATAAAATAACAGAAAATACTTATTAAGAATTAGTCAGTATAATATATTTCGTGATGAACCAGTAAATTAATGTTTTTATACTTTTTGTGCGTTTTCAGTTAAAAACAATATTTTACCATCTCGGCACGTTAATGTTTGTTCTCTTACATGACACAAGAACTCAGTCCAATACAGTTTAATTAACTGTGTCGTAGTTAATACAGCCATACTTAACTCGAGCTACTGGCGAACTTAATTAGTTCACCTTATTGCTCACCTGTCTTGTCTATCTGTTTATCTCCTTAAGTTCTGTAGTAAAATACCTTTGTTTAGTTTGTATTTGATCACAAAGCTACACAATGGGGTATCTGTGTTTTGCCCACCACTGGCATCGAAAGCCGGATTCTAGCGTTGTAGTCCGCAGACATACCACTGCGCCGATAGTATGTTTTTCCTGTTTTTAAGATTTAATGTTACATTCCATGGAATGTGTGTGTGTAAGTACAATTACTTTATTCAGAATTGATAAAAACAATTACACGTTACCAATATAACATTACATAACAGTTGTAACATCTGAATCATTAATTTGTTTGTGGTATTTCTGAAAACCTGATTTGTCCTGGTATTGTGGCAGACATAATGTGTTTCAGATATCGCCTGTACAATTATTCTCCACTCATAAGTTCTCAAAATAGAAAATTTCAGTAACTTATTGTATTTTTTTAGAGTGAAGAACAATTCGTGTTTATTTACAGCAGTACAACATCTAAAGGAGATAAAAAAGTATATTGTATGTGAATGTGCTATCACTTTATTTTATTGTCTTTCATTGTGCGGGTGTTTCACAATTTTACTCAAAGTATTGTTTGTTTGTTTTGAATTTTGCAAAAACTTACACGAGGACTATCTGCACTGCCGTCCCTAATTTAGCATTGTAAGATTAGAGGGAGGACAGCTAGTCATCACCACTCACCATCCACTCTCGGGCTACTCTTTTATCAAGGAATAGCGGGATTAACCACACTCTATAATACTCCCACGGCTAAAAGGGCGAACTGTAATGAGGGTTCGATTCCTCGGCCCTCAAATTGCAAGTCGGCCGCCCTACCCACCTGACCTACTTGCTTAAACATCACATTGGGAATATTGACATATCAGTTCTTATTTTTGAACTGTTTGAATAGACAGAAACCAGCTAGTCAACAACACCCACCGCCAACTCTTGTGCTACTCCTGTGTGGTCGAATAACAGAGAGCTGATTATTGCTCTTATAACGAACTCATAGCTCCAAAATTCGGAACTCGATTTCACCTCCAACTGTATTTTTAAAGTGCATTTTGTTCTTCTATATAAAAAAAAAATACAGAAACGTATTTCGACTGTGTTTAAATGAAAACCTGGATCACAACTCGGTGGTTAGATAATCTTTATGAACAAGATAAGACTTGCTCCTGTTCGCGAGAAGAAATATTTCCTGGAACTTTTTATGAACGTGACTAAAGAATAAAGTAAACAAAGAAACATAAATCGAACAATTTTACTTAGGTAACTGATGGATTACAGCAGACTAAAGGTTTGTTGTTTTTTTTGCATATATTTTGACAATAACAGTTTTATCTTTAGTAACTACGGGTAAGGTTGAATTATTTTAAAAAACACAGAAAAAGAGTGTTTTAATAAAAAACACATTATCTTCATGCTTAATTTAACTACTTCATCAGTTTTTAACTGATATTTCAAACGCATGGAGAGTACAGAAAAAATGCCTACGTACGTATCAAACGCAAAAAGACAACTAACTATATAACTCCCATAAATAAAACCAGGTAGTTCAGGCACTCGATTTGTAATCTGAAAGTCGCGGGCTCGATTCCCTGTCACACCAAAAATACTCGCCCTTTCAACCGTAAGGGCGTTATAATGTGATGATCAATCCCATTATTCATTGGTAAAAGAGTAGTCCAAGAGTTGGCGGTGGGTGGTGATGACTAGCAGCCTTCCCTCTGGTCTTACACTGCTAAATTAGGGATGGCTAGCGCAGAAAGCCCTCGCGTAGCTTTGCGCTAAATTCAGAACAAACCAAACCCATAAAAAATATGTATTCCTCTCAAAAGGCCTCCCAATGGTACAGCGTTATGTCTGCGGACTTAAAACTTTTTATACTCGTGATTAGCAGAGTATAAACAATGTTTTGTATAGTTTTGCGCTTATCTTCAAACAAATAAAAATCCTATTTTAAATATAAATTATTTTGTTAATCGTATTAAAAATATCCTTTCGTGAATTCAAACAAATAAAAATCGAAGAATATACCACGTTCTCACAGTATCTGTGGCAGAGAAAAAAGTTGATAATTTCAGAATTCGTTAATTTTCATAAATAATTTTCAACTTACTTACCTGTTAATAGTTGGTTAAAGTCTTAGATTTTGTTTCTATCGCTTGTTTGAAACCTTATATTAAACTGTGAAGGCCGAAGTGTACTGGAAAATTCACCTCCTGCCGATCACTTTTACTCGCACACAAGTCACGTGGTTCTTCCCTGTTACAACAATAGTTGTTCAGTGTCTCCTTGCTATTTTTCAATGATTTACTTTAAAGAACTTCTGGAGTTTCAAGTGCACGTAATTCTGTCCCTAGCACACCCCGTGAAAAGAGTTTTTTCATGCTTGTATTCGTTTAGTGCCTAATAGGCGGCGCCACTATATAGTGCGAGATAAATTTTCCTCAAACAGATGTCGCTAGCTGGCAGATATAGACCAATAATCCATCCCACGTTATGTATAATCTCAGAGGCTATTGTTCGATAGCCAAATTAAAGTCTGAATTATAATTACTTATAAGCAAGTAGTTTATTTTTGTTTGTTTGAATTTTCGCGCAAAGCTACACAATTTAGTAGTGTAAGTTCAGCTACTCATCAGCACCCACCGCCAACTCTTGGGCTACTCTTTTACCAACGAATAGTGGGATTGAACGTCACTTTCTATCGCTCTCACGACTGAAAGGGCGAGCATGTTAGGTGCGACGAGGATTCGATCCTGCAACTATCGGATTGGGAGTATAGTGCCTTAACCACCTGGCCATGCTGGACCTTCAAAAGTATGTAGAGAAATTCATTAAAAATTAACGATTTCAGTTCTTGACTCTCGAAGTGAATTAACATACATCTTGACAACACTTTTTAATATTATTTCCTTTCTGAAATACTGGGAACACAGTGGACACGCCCTTACCAACTGCATAATCAGTTATCACTGAATTGACGTCTGCAGGTTGTTCGTACTAAGAAATTATTAAGTAATGGCTATATGAGAGAAAAATTTGTGAAAAAAATGTTACTTATCTAAATATGTTTTTCGGGCTTATAAAATAATTCACTTGCTTTCCTACCCAAGGGAGACGTTATAGCTCTCTCATAACAGATACGTTTGAAATTACGAATATATTTTGAAACTGATTTGAATTTTAAGCAAAGCTACACGAGGACGATCTGCACTAGCCGTCCCTAATTTAGTAGTGTAAGATTAGAGGGAAGGCAACTAGTCATCACCACCCACCGCCATCTCTTGGGCTACTCCTTTACCAACGAATAGTGACATTGGCTGTAATGTTATAACGCCCTCATGGCTGAAAGGGCGAGCATGTTTGGTGTGATGAGGATTCAAGTGCCTGAACCACCTGGCCATGCCAGGCCTTTCTCAGAGGAAGAATGAAACTAAAATTTCACACGCACGTTTTTCCCTCTTAATCTTTCGTGAAAATGGGGTTTCATTTTCAAATCTAGTTTTTATTAATTAATATTTGTTTCTGTATGATAACAAGAGAATCTAAGTATTCTATTCATTTTATCATTGTCACTTCTTACAAAATAAAACGATCTTCGTTATCAACGCCGTATAAATTCAGTCTTTTAAATTATCGGTGTTATTGAAATAGACACATGAAAAGTGAAACCATTTCGAATCTGAGATTCTTAAGAAGCACAAAATATGAAACATACATACATACATTCGCCTGACAAGTAACACAACAAAAAAAATTCATATAACTCCAGAAGAAAATGCTACAAGTTCTCATGAAGGATAGAAACCGAATAATCAGCCAATAAAGAAAACGTATTCTGAAATTATGGGTATTTTTTGTGCTGTTTTATTATGGGTCTATTACTTTTGTCCTCAAAAATGGATTAAATCTAACAATTTTTGACACAATAATTTAAACCCAATAAAATATCTAACTAAACTATTAGGTTTTGAAAATCTAGGTTATTGCAGAGCAAACCTACATTGAGTTACTTGCTGGGTCCACCGAGGCAAATTCAACCCCGTATTTAAGCATTATAAATGCATAGACTTACTAAAAGGTTGAAAAACGTGAATATCGATTGAATAATTGTTTATAAGTGTGTTAACTGTGGTGGCTTATCGCTGATAATAAACATTAACTTTATACGCAATTCTATTTTTTCGTCCTATATTCAAAATATCACGAAATAAGCACACATTTAAACAACAAAGTCAACAACTTCATTATTCGGTTTTATGATTCATATTTATATTTTTATTACTACAACCTGAAATGTACCTGAAAATATGCAAATATAAAAAGATAAAAGACTGCTTCTTTTCCCGGATAACGGTTCGTTTCTTTTATTGAATTTCACTCAAAGCTGTGTGAGCGCTCTCTTCACTATCTGTCCCTTATTTTCAAATGAAGTAGCTGGCAAATATCGCCCGCTTCTAATTCTTGGATTACTACTGTCAGACCAAACAGTGGAATTTGATTGTCACTCTTATAACCAATTTATGATTCCAAATAGAGAATAGCACTTTTTACAATGATAATGAGATGCGAACCACAGAATCTTCGGCTCCATTGTGCATCATATTAATCACTGTAAAGTAAGTCAAGACTGTTAACAATGTCTTAAGCAGAATATACTGAGAAATTGTGAATTTAAAACTAACCACTAAAACTTTCCGGACACTATGATTGGATAGATTATGCATTTAAATTTAATATATATATATGTATGTATGTCACATTTAAAGACCAGAGAAAGGCAAGTAATTTGAAATCATAACCAATAAAAACTTTGAAAATGTTTAATACATCTTAAAGTAAAGTTATACAGATACTAAGCCAACTATGGAACTAAGTCTTATTGAAGTCTGACTAAGTTTCTAGTTTCTTGTTTCTGATCCAATTATCTTCTTTTTTTCCAACTCCTAACATCTTCATCAATGATTTCAATTTTCTTAACTTTGGCCTTGTAATAGTTCCAACTAGCTTGGCCTTTGAACTTGATAAATCTCTGATTACTTTGACTTTTTACCTTCAGCTAACTTCAGTTAATTTGACTTTTAGTCTTTCTTTAACTTCAACACTGCACTTTAACACTAACTTTTACCAACCTTTGTCTATCTTGCATTCCGATTAGCTTGACTTTTGTCCTTGGTTTGACTGTGATTACATTGATTTCATAACCACTGGTCTTCACATTTTTTTCTATTGAGAAAAAATTCTCAGTACTAATACTTCACCTATCGTTGATAAGGAGGTTACTGTATAAGACGCCTTACATAATTTAGAAGCGCATTATTGGACATTCCAACAAATGTTTTTTTCGTCCACCATTAATAATTCTGGTTTATACGTCTCGCATTATTCATACAGTCGGTGTATACGTATATTTCAAAAGTTTCGAAACTAGCATATTTGATGTGCAAAAATTTAACCGTTACAGAGTTATTTATTTTCAGTAAATAGAGAGAAAGAAAGACTCTGTGTAAGGTATAAGGTGGGTGTTTATGGAAGTAAGAATATATATATACGGAAGCAATACAAAACGAGTATTATCGTTTCGTTCGATGTGCTTACCAAATGACGGTAGTATTGGAAGTATCTTTTCATGTTGAATATTGGTGTCAAATCTTATTCAAATTCCACTACCATCTTAAGAAAAAAAAAAACATGTTTGCGCAAGAAAGACTATCCTTTGACCTTTTTATTTCGACAATATTACGCATCGATTTCAAATTCGAGACGTTTTCGCGGGCTATAGCTGTCCTTCATTATACTTCGTGAGACAAATAATCAGATTAGAAATACATCTTAGCTCAGAAATTTGTTTTACGATATGTCCCGTGTTTTGTGTGCCTGGAGTGTTTCTTTGCTAAGTCACATTGAAGCTACAGACATATAAGACAATCAGAACAAGTTACATGTGCGTTTACTTTTCTTTGTTATAAGAGAGAGAGAAAATAGGTGTGAGAAGGATTTTCTTTATATATATATATATATATATATTTGTTTGCATTCGATTTGTTCTCGTCTTATATTCTTTCGTGTGTTTTTTGCCAAGTCATTATTTTAACATTTCCGAAAAGAGCGGACAAAAACCGATGATTTATGGGAGAAAATGGAAATGTTTTTGCTCATAAATTAACTCTCAAAATGTTTATATTTCATAAATGTCACTATCAGAGATCGATCCATACAGTATGCATAGCGTATATTGTCCATTGCGTAGCTTTTCGCTTAACAACAAAAAAACAATAAATGCATTGCTTTCGATGGCAAGGAGCTTACACTGGGAGAATAAAGTTTCAAGACGGCTGTTATAAGTAATGAGCCGAACGTTGATTATGGTAACAAATGTGCACTATTTTGACAAGATCTCTCATCATCGGGAGGCTGTACATTTATTGCTATATTCAACTTGTAAAGAAATATTGCTAAATACTTTGCTTTTCTAGTGTCTACTACCTAAATAAACATGTAATTGATTTCCATTTCAATCAATTCCCATCATACCAAACATGCTCGCCCTCCCAGCCGTGGGGGCGTTATAATGTGACGGTCAATCCCACTATTCGTTGGTAAAAGAGTAGCCCAAGAGTTGGCGGTGGGCGGTGATGACTAGCTGCCTTCTCTCTCGTCTTGCACTGCTAAATTAGGGACGGCTAGCGCAGATAGCCCTCGAGTAGCTTTGCGCGAATTTAAAAAACAAACAAACAAACAAACCTTTCTCTCTTTCAATGCTACATTTATAGATGAAAAGCTCTTCCATTGTGCCAGTTTTTATTTTTAGATGGTCAATTAAACAAAAATAACACACGTTTTAATAATTCATTAGTTATGAAGCTGGTACATTTCTTCGTGAAGTTACAAACTTACAAACACGTGTTTCAGTAATGTAGTGAGGTATATACACGTACAGTGATAGAGAGTTAAAACGCAGATAGTGTAACATCTACGTTGAACATTATCACACGTGTGATAAATTGGTAGAAATTGTGTCAGTTCTGATACTTTTAAGATATATGTCCGATTTATTATTAGAAGAAAAAAAAGGAAAAAATAGATTGGGAACTTTTCTTACAGAGCTATGCTGAACGTATCTAAACTCGGAATAGGTTTAGTGAGAAATAATACCGGTAGAGGTCAACACTTTTAAAGCTAGTGTATGTTTTATCTCAAGTTTGTTGTAAACAAAGGGGTTTACTTTGTAAAGTTTAATAACGAAACGAGTTAGTCATATCATCAGAAAATTGTTTTGCCAATTTTAACGTCTGAGTCACAGGGCAACGAAAAAATTAACGTATTTGACTTTAACGTTGGATTACAGTGTAAACCAAAACAAACAATATATCATAAAGTAGTTACCTGAGTTGATACTAAAAGGAAGAGCCGACGGTTTTAGCGTCATCTCCTATTTGATAAATAAAACATTAATCGTATGTGAAAGAAATCAAACTAATGGATAACATTTACTTATTTAGTTTATACATTGTATTCTATTAAAATTCTACCAGATATACACTTACTCTTGTTATGTTTTCCACAAAAGAAATAAGATTTACAATAAATAATGAAAACTCAAGAAGATTTCCTTATGCCTAGTTCATTAGCAATGCGTTTTTAAACATATTTCCATATTTTCTTCTGTAAAGCAATGTTAATGGATACATTATCATGTGGTAGTCAGTTAGTTCGTAGTGTTGCTCTTATTACTGAATATGATGGATAAGTAGTACATCATATCATAGTCATTTATTTACATGGTAGTATTGTTCTTTGTATTGAACTCAACATATTAATAGTTAGTTATAGCCCCCCCCGTTAGTACAGCGGTATGTCTTCGGATTTACAACGCTAAAATCAGGGATTCGATTCCTCTCGGTGGGCTGAGCAGATAGCCTTTGTGGCTTTGCTAAAAGAAAAACACACAAATACAAGTTAGTTATGTGGTAATATTGTTCTTAGTACTGAATTTAACAGATTAATAGTTAGTTATATGGTAATATTGTTCTAATACCGAACTCAACATATCAATAGTTAGTCAAATATTAACGTTGTTATTGTTGTTGGAAAACGGATCTACATGTTGTTAGTAGCTGTATGAACATATTTTGGTGCCGATTTCGAACTGGCACTGAAGCTACAATTCACAACCACGTCAGTAAATATGTTGAAGAGGAAAGGACTTGTGGTTTTCCTCTTGGGGTATACCAGCTTAATCAGAAACAGGTCTGACTTGAAACTCTTGATAAATACATAGGCAAGTATATCCTATAGGTAGAAAATTATGAAGTCAGAGATACTTCTTCCAGATATATCATGACTATTTAGTTTGTACCTGAGGCCGTGGTGTCAAACTTTCTTAAAAGCTTTCGAAACATCAAAAGCAACAACTGGCAGTGGTAGATTTTTCGGTATTAAATCATTTAATCGTCTGCTTGCTTTTCTACTGATTTTTTTTTTAATTCATAAAGTTTTTGCTTCTGTCATGATGTATTCGAGAAGCTTGCTGAGGCAAGTGGTGGAAATTCTGGGATGATAATTTGCAAAATCACTTGCTGTCGTTGTTCCTTAATGAAATATAATAATTTTGATAGTGGGAATATTTAAAAATCTGTTTGTAGTTTAGTACAAACCTGCTCAAATGGCTATCTGTGCTCTGTCCACCACGGGTATCGAAACTCAGTTTCTAGCGTTGTAAGTCCGCAGTCCTACCATTGTACCACTAAATGGCACAAGTGGGAATATAACCACTATTTAGATAATAGTTGAAAAGAACAGGAATGTGGATAAACAGTCCTTCGGGGGCTCTTTTCAGATGGATATTTTAAATAATAGCGCTTGCTAGAGGCTTATGTATACTGGTTTCCATATACAATTTCAGGGGTTGTGATAGGCAGAGTAGGGCAACTGGATTATGTTAAATGAGCTAACAGTTATGGTATGAATAACTTTGTTTTCTCTGTTCGTGTGATCGTTTATTTCTTCAAAATATTTTTGATCATTATTTTTTCCTTTCTAATTGTGTCTTGAAAATGTTTGAATTTTTGCATATTTCTAAGATAATATTATATTTCTGTTTTGTGAGAGCTGAAATTCAATGATTTTTCTTTGGCTGGGATTTTGTGTGTCAGTTTTGCTATACAAACTTTCTCATTTTTGTTCCTTAAGAACTTTGATTGATTTGTTTAATTTTGTTTGTGGTAACTTTCAAATTTAGATCTTCCAGTGTTATAATAGTATCTCAAAAGACGACGTCAACATTTACTGAGATTTTAAGATTTTTTCTAGTGGGAAGAAGAATTATTTAAATAAACCAGAGGAATATTATTTTTAATCACCATATTAGTACATTTTTGTAATTAAATAACAACACTTCTTGATTTATTTATTAAAGTGTATAACTTGTATTACTTTACAAGATAGGTTATTTGTATATTTGTTCCAATCTGTTTTTTTAAGGACTAATACGTCCACTGATGCTATCATTTACTCTTACTATGATTCGTAAGTGGACACTTTTTTCTGTTATTTATAACATTTTCTGTTATTTAGATTATTTTAACAGAAGGTAACATACGTCTAGTATATAACACAAGATGTAAAAGTGACCTGCTTTTAGTTTTATATGAGAAAGTCTGATGCTTAGAACTAACATCTACTAAAATTCTACACTTTGTATCATCTTCACACACTCTAAACATGTTATTTCCATCTAATGTCTGTTGTTGTTGTTTTGAATTAAACACAAAGCTACACAATAGGCAATCTGTGCTCTGCCCACCACGAGTATCGAAAGCCGGGTTTTAGCGTTATAAGTCTGCAGACATACCGCTGACCCACTGGGAGCGATGTCTTTTGTAACGTGTTCTTTATCACATTTTTATGTATCATGGATTTGACATACAAAGAGATCAGACATGACCAAGTACTTGGCATTTACAAATATGAGTAATGATTGTGTAACTAGTTTTTTCACATTTGTACAATTTAAATAACATGACTATTCCTTTCGCTCGTTCCTAGTTTTCTAGCCAGATTTTAAGTTTTGTTTTTAAAGCTATGTATTATAGGCTTGTATACTTAAACTCAAATTCTTAATTTCACCTTCTGTAGTTATTATTTTCTTGGTTATTGTGTATAATGTTAAAATAATAAATGAAAAAACAAAACGTTAAAACCGACACACAAGAACATTTTGTAAAAGTGAACTCTACATGTGTCGACACTTATCACGTCATCCTATGGAACGAACTTGCAACACGTAAGTGTCATATTTATTTATTCTTAGCAAGATTAAGTAGCTTGTGTGTTAGTTTACATATCTCAGAGGAGGTCCTGCAACATTCTTAAAGAGGTATGTAGCGGAGCTTCGTCGATTGTTTGTTTGTTTTGGAATTTTGTGCAGAGCTACACAAAGGCTATCTGCGCTAGCTGTCCCTAATTCAGCAGTGTAAGACCAGAAGGAAGGCAGCTAGTTATCACCACCCACCGCCAACTCTTGGGCTACTCTTTTACCAACGAATAGTGGGATTGGCCGGTTATAACGCCCCCACGGCTAAAAGGGCGAGCATGTTTGGTGTGATGGGGATTCGAACCCGCGACCCTCGGATTACGAGTCGGACGCCTTAACCTACCTGGCCATGCCGGGCGAGCTTCGTTGAATCAAAATTACTGTTCTGTTGGTTGTTTTTTATCAATAATATTTTATGTTTTGTCTTTGTACATGTTCTACAAGGCCCAAATTTTCAGTCCTTTCATTTTTCAAACATCTCTTTATGTTCTTCTAAACGATGTTTTAAATCACATTTTGTCTGTCAAATATGAAAACTTCCGCGTTCACATTAAATTTTATATATTCCAGCTTTTTCCTTTTGCTGTTAATCTGAGGGTCGCTGATTCGAATCCCCGTCACACCAAACATGCTCGCCCCTTCAGCCGTGGGGGCGTTATAATTTGACGGTCAATCCCACTATTCGTTGGTAAAAGAGTATCCCAAGAGTTGGCGGTGGGTGGTGATGACTAGCTGCCTTCCCTCTAGTCTTACACTGCTAGATTAGGGACGGCTAGCACAGATAGACCTCGTGCAGCTTTGTGCGAAATTCCAAAACAAACCAAACCTTTTGCTACATATTGTCTCTAGTATTACTTACTTTTTTTCCACTCATTCATCGGTTTAGATATCAAATAAAATAAACTAGAAGTTAAATCTAAAACATATGGCAACATTAAACATACCTTTTTAATTTTATCATAAGGCTGTTTCAAAGTAATAACTTGTTTAATTAGTGTTTTTCTTAGCTGCTGTATTTATAGTTGGATAAATTTTCTTTCATCTGCTGTATATTTAATTAATAACAAATCATTTTAAATGCCATTTTTAACACAAAGCTACAATACAGGTATCGAAATCCGATTTTTTACATTATAAGTCCACAGGTTACCGTTTTGTACACATCTTCATAATTCTATGAAAATAAGTATACGATGCAGACATCTTGTTTCTGGATAATATAGTTGGTAATGTGGTGACATAAGTAAAGAATAATATTTCCCACAACTCAGTGTTTATAAATTCCCTTGTTTATTTCTTTTTACCAATGCATCTACAAAATAACTAAATTATTATTTTTAGATGTATTCTACAGCTGTATTTAGTTAAGGTTCTTGAAAAGTGTATCCTGATAAAGGGTCAGAGTTGAATGTATCTTTAAGCCAATCTTTCAGCTGACCTTTTGGAATCTTCAAGCTTAAGTATAGTATACAGCCATACTATATGTTTAATACTTTCATTTTTAATTTATAAATTTTCAAAAGTTTTAATTTCGTCTAATTTTATGCAGTTTTTATATAAAGATATATTCCACAAAAACACTCAGTTGTTTTGGTTGTAATCACCCTTGTTTCTTTGTTATTCTTTAATAGATAATATCTACTCCACCAATGGATTAGGCCCAGCATAACGAGGTAATTAACCTCGTAATCCGAGGGTCGCAGGTTCGAGTACGCGTCACACCAAAAATGCTCACCCTTTCAGCCGTGGGGTCAGTATAATATACGCTCAATCTCACTATTCGTTGATAAAACAGTAGCCCAAGAGTTAGCGGTGGGTAGTGATAACTAACTGTCTTTCCATCTAGTCTTACACTGCTGAATTAGGAACGGTTAGCTTTCCTGTAGCTTTGCACGAAATTAAAAAGAAGCAAATAAATCAATGGATATATTATTGCAACTTTGTACATTGTAAAAAGGCCCGGTATGGCCAAGCGTGTTAAGGCGTGCGACTCGTAATCTGAGGGTCGCGGGTTCGCATCCCGGTCGCACCAAACATGCTCGCCCTTTCAGCCGTGGGGGCGTTATAATGTGACGGTCAATCCCACTATTCGTTGGTAAAAGAGTAGCCCAAGAGTTGGCGGTGAGTGATGATGACTAGCTGCCTTCCCTCTAATCTTACACTGCTAAATTAAGGACGGCTAGCACAGATAGCCCTAGAGTAGCTTTGTGCGAAATTAAAAAACAAACATTGTAAAGGAAAGGTTTAAGAGAGCAACGTCCTTCATTTTCCAAGTAGTTACTCCCCTCTAGTACAGCGGTAAGTCTCCGGCTTTACAACGCTAAAATCAGGGGTCCGATTCCCTCGGTGGGCTCAGCAGATAGCCCGATGTGGCTTTGCTATAAGAAAACACACACAACAAATCGGAGACTCGTCCAAGATAAATTTTGCCCCCCGCTAGTACAGCGGTATGTCTCCGGATTTACAACGCTAAAATCAGGGGTTCGATTCCCATCGGTGGGCTGAGCAGATAGCCTTTGTGGCTTTGCTAAAAGAAAACAAACAAACAAACAAACATTTTCCAAGTAAATGTAAGCTAAAATATACATCGTTGGGTATTTTGTACTAGAACGACCAGTTGCGTGAATAACGCTTGTCATCATGGGTATTGTTGAATTAGCATCAGTTATGTTTGGTCATCACAGTGAAAAGTTAAATGGAATAAAATTGTGGGAAGAAAGTGGCAGGTCTGATAGAAAGTGACAGTTCAGTGCCCATTTAACGTCACTTGTCCAGTCTCTTTATTCTCTGAACTAAAATTCGGATTTATTCTGTAGTTATCCTGTATCAACCTCCCATTATAAAGAGGAACGTTTTTAATACACTTGTAGGAATCAGTTTTTGCCCTAGGACATCACATTATTTGTGGTTGGACGAACATTTTCAGTTATTATTTTATGGTTTTGAAACTCTCCTGGTTATTTTTTCAGGAATTATAGTTTGTTTTATGTGATTTTTTTTAGCTTATGTGTTAGTTTTATTCTTTAGTACTTCAAGTTTCATAGCGTTTACTCATGATTTTCCGCTCGAAATGTATTTTTATCATCACCGGTTTTTGGAAAATTAATTATAGTCTTAGCTATTTCAAAATCTTGTTCATTAATTATGTTTGTTATAGGACTACTTTCAGAATCCGAGCTAACGGAGGAACTAGAAACATAATTATAACTGCAGATCAAACTTAAGTCTAGTTTTGAATCTCTTATCAAATACTTATTAAAACATTAGATGCTCCATGTGAATTCCTTGAGAGTTTGTTTACTTTCTGAATTTCTTGTTCTTTCAGTATTTGTCGATTCTTCATCATCTCCTGCACTAGTTCAATCTGTTACCCTTGAGGTAATTATTTTTGGCATCAATAAATGCTACCGAATTATTGAAATTCAGTTTAAGAGTTATCATTCGATGAAGGTTTAATAAATATTTGATTTAAGATTTTAAATAGGTCACTCTGGTGATACAGACCACATACGAACCAGAACAGATATCATCTGTTACAGTGATATTTATCTGGTGAGACAAACAGAATACAACACTAAACATTTAAAATCACGAAACAGAGTTGTGTTAGTGTAACTATTTGCTGTAATGATTTTCAGATTAGCATATAATAAATTTATGATGATATTAATATGAATATTCTGCCAGCACAGCATGGCCAGGGGGTTAAGACCCTCGACTCGTACTCTGAGGGTCGCGGGTTCAAATCCCCATTATACTAAACATACTCGCCCTTTCAACCGTGGGAGTGTTATAATGTTACAATCAATCCCACTATTTTTTGGATCCGCGTGCCATAGGTTCGTCATCACTGATCTAATCAGTATGATACCATAAGAAATAAAAAACCCAGAATTAAAATATTCTTCTATTCCAGTAACTAAAGATCACGAAGCTATTAAACCAGACATAAACTATATCATACAAATTGTACAAGAAACTAAATATTAATGTTCTTTTACATCACTTCAGTATTTCCATAACCCAAGGTCCGGCATGGTCAGGTGACTAGAGTGCTCGACTCGCAATCTGTGGGTCGCGGGTTCGAATCCCTATCACACCAAACATGCTCACTGTTTCAGCTGTGGGAGCGTTTTAATGTGACGGTCACTCCCACTATTCGTTGGTAAAGGAGTAGCCCAAAAGTTAGCGGTGGGTGGTAATGACTAGCTGCCTTCCCTTTAGTCTTACGCTGCTAAATTACGGACGGCTAGCGCGAAATTAAAAAAACAAAACAAAAAACAATAAGTTTTGGTACTTTGCGAGTTTAAAACTAAGTGTAAGGTTTTTATGGTATAAAATAACTGAAAAAGTTTGGAAGTGCAATTGACAGGTGTTATCCACTAATATAATTTATTTCACCAACAATCTACATAACAAGTACGTGATGGTAAGGAAGATGGTGAACTTCTCTGAGGCTAGAGTACCTTGCTTGAGCGACCATAAATCTTCAAGAATCTTAGGATCTGGTAGAACCAATGAATAAAAGCTAAGGACTACACATTTTTTTTCTTGCCATCACGACTCAAGGACCAACTTCTCATCCAAAGACTGGGGTCACTGAGGATGCTTACCACACCACACTCTTAATGTTTAGGACATCTCAACCTGGTGTTAGCAAAGAGCTCATATGGAAAAGGCTTATGACTCTATCAACCAATACTTAAGAGTATAGTAAAGGAAGGTATGAACCACTCCCTTAATCATTCCAGACTGGCCATTGCTTGGAATGAACACATTCGGAAACAAACAGTACATTGCCTAATGCTGAATATGTATATAATCCAAATCAGCCTTTCAGTAAAGAGTTTAAAGTAGTTGTCTGGCTGTCCACGATCACAAGAGATGAGGAATTACTAAATATAAAAGCGAATTACTGCTCATATACATACATATATTTTTTGTAGTATAAAGTTTTGTATCTATGTGCACATTGTAAATATTTTCATTCAATCTTTATTATTCTTGTTGTTTTGAATTAAACACAAAGCTACAAAATGGGCTATCTGTGCTTTGCCCACCACGGGTATCAAAACCCGGTTTTTAGCGTTGTAAGTCCGCAGACATACCGCTGAGCCACTGAGGGGCAATCTTTATTATGTTTTATTCCTTTCAGAAAGGTCCTACATATATTATTATTTAGCATTGTCAGACTCATGTAACAGTGAGATTGTTATTTTTGCTTTTGTAAGTCCATAATTTTGTCTTATTTTTTTCCGATATACAAAACATGGGAGTTGATGTAGTAAACAGTAAACTTTAATTTTTCTCTCCATGTTTTGCTATGTAAAATCACCGTTGTAGTTTTGATATGTATTAAGGTTATCAGTACGTGTTATAATATAAATAGCTTTTTATTTAAACTCTTTTTTGTATATTTTCTTCAGACTTTTGTATTTTTTTAAGAGAGTATCACCACATGAAATTATTTTATCGTATTGTATGCCCATGTTTAAAGGTTTATCTTTTTATTGTTTGTTAATTATTATTACTAAAGGTGCTTTACATGCATAAATAGTGAATTGTAGTAACTTTTTGTTAAAATATTTGTTTTGTCGTTATTAATTTGTTTCTTTGACTGAGAAGGTTTTATTTTTAAAGGGTCTATTTTGTTGTGCAATGACATCAATGTTAAATCTTTTATTGCAATATAACTATTGTTTATTGTGGGGGGTATAAAGGATTGTGTTCATATTTTTGATGGTATTGAAATGGATTAGTAGACTGTAGTCTAGTCAAAACTTTCTGTATGGTTTGGTTTATTTGGTTTTGTTTTGAATTTCGCGCAAAGCTACACAAAAGCTATCTGCGCTAGCCGTTCCTAATTTAGTAGTATAAGACTAGAGGGAAAGCAGCTAGTCATCATCACCAACCACCAACTCTTGGGCTATTCTTTTACCAACGAATAGTGAGATTGACTGTCACATTATAACGCCCCCATGGCTGAAAGGGCAAGCATGTTTTGTGTGACGTGGATTCAAACCCGCGACCCTCGGATTACGGGTCGAGTGCCTTAACCTGTGTGGCCGATCGACTATGTTATTTGTATTAGATGGTATTACTGTACAACTAATTGTCGGTGTCAATTTGCCTGTGTTACATTACATGTTCATACAATAGTAAGAGAAAGTTACACTGCTCCTTGACCAACATATATGTGTAAATCTTATTATATTTAAAGTTAAAATTAATATCAGCATCAGGTCAAACCTGAAGTAAGGGAACAATAGAAGTTGATATAAATATATATATACAAAACACATAGGCCAGGAATGATGTTAATTTCCCTTTGATATAGCCATCTATTGTTCTGTAACATTCGTTAGCACCTTTTATTTCTAAGTGGGAAAAATAGTTGCAAAGTCAATCACAGTATGTGAAGCTATACTGCTATATTTTATATTTCGATAAGTCACATGTAAATATATATAAAAATCCACATATACATACACACACAAAATTGTTGTGACATCGTTGTTTCGTTGACAGGTTCTTTTAACTTACTTGGTGAAAACAATTCAACATTCAGTTCAATAATGATAAAAAATTACTTTATTCCCTCCTTTATCATTTCTAACAAACTTGAGCACCTGTAAACTGCCGTACGTTGTTGTGCATTACCTACATTACAAGTGACATTTACTAATTTCAAACAAATCAACTTATTTGTACAAATATCCTATATTTTTGACTATCTTTCACTTCAATGCTTGAAACAACTATCTTGTATTTATAGTTTCAATTTGAATGTGTATTGTGCAAGAAAAACTTGATTTCTATTTAGAATTTGTTGGGTGTTCTACACCCTCTAGCTAATAAAAATGCAACAGTAAAAAATGTAGCTTGAAACAATATATTAAAGCTCTTTTAAAATACATATGTTTTACACCAATGATGAGTTTTTGCAATATTTATTTTGTTTTTAACTATTACCGTACATAGATGCCGCTGCTTTTGAGGGAGGTTTGACCATTTAAACGTTTAGGCTTACTTACGTGCCAACTGAAAATTTCAGTAACAGAACTAATTTATAATTTTCTATGTAAATTACTGTACTGTAACGTTAGTTATGAAACAAAATATTTGTATTGTAATGAAAATGTTAAGTAGGTAAAGCATAATATTCCTTGTTCTCTCTCTTTTCTGTTTTTCAAAATAGTTTATAATAATCTAGAGTAGAGAAGCCGAGTACATTCATAAGTACTGTAAAACTAAGGGTATAACTATTCTATATAGTCTCTTGTGAGTTAACAGAAGCGTATGTTATATCTTTACATTCTTTCTTTGAAAGTTAAGTAGGTTTTTTACATGGTAAACCTAACTGTAAAGAATTATTTATTTTTAGTGCTTGGCTGTTTTGGAGGCTTTTTTATTTTACTTGAGATATATAATTTGTAGATTAAAAATTATAATTTTAAGTTTTGATTGAACGGAAAGATTTTAAAAATTACTAGTGAGCAAATTTGCTTGAACTGTGTAATAATGTGTGACATTCTTCATGCATTCCGTGATATATATTCTTCATGTATTAGTATAATGTTTTAATATGTATCATACCAATAAATATCAAACTAATAACTGAATATTTATATCTCCCTTCCATAATATATGAATTATTATAAACACAATACGTTATATTAATCTAATTAAGATGATAACAGCAGTTACCAAAACAAGTTTACTCATATTTTTTTAATCATTTAAATTTTTATCATTTTCATAAATGAAGTTCTTAATTCTAGAGATTTGAGATTTATATCCTGAAGTAGGTCCATGTATATTGTGGTCTAACTGTTAAACTAATTTTTAAGCATATGTAGTTGATGAAAGTTTAATTTTAAAATGTTGTGTGTGAGTTGATTTTCAAGTTTAATATATTTTATGTTTCGAAGCCTATATTGAGAAGAGTTATAAGAAATCTTACAAAACAATACAACAGCTGAGGGTATGCTTATTTTGGCCATAGGGTAATTTGAATCCAGGATGCTACTAAAATACTTTTGGTCCAGAAAATAGTACCACAAAGGAAATTTTATGATATGGAATGTCTAAAAACAAAGGCACATAAACAAATTTTACAAAATGTGTTACACATTCTGTCCTTGAAATATGAAGCAAATCTGAGTTAAGAGCAGGATTAACTCAACCTTCTCATGTCACAAACACTCATTAAACTGAAATTAAGAAAAATTGCAAGTCATTTATGGTTCCAGTCTTTTTGGACACCCTGTAATACAATAGTAAATCATTGGAACACATCTTACAATGAAGTTATGCATAGTGTTCCTCGTAACAAAATATTACACACTTTTTTTTAAAATACTGATACTTATTGCATTTTTGTTGAAAACCAATATGTATTTTAAGTATTTCATAATAAAGTTGAAATATCTTAAGAATAGTTTTAGAAGTGGACCAAACTGATTTACCCAAAAAATAATGGTTTGCATTCATGAATAAACTAAAACGACTATGCTTTACAAAGGTGACAAGTATTAATGATATAAAACTTCTACATTTTCCCCTTGGTTATTAATAAATCATGTTTGTACTACTACTTTTTATAATATGGCTTCAGAAATCTACTAGAATGACTTTTGAGCCAGAAGGGTTATTTTATGGTAATAGATTAAGAATTATAACTTATTTTCTCTTGAGGAAAGAAGTGTAAGAGGTGATCTTATTGAAGTTTAAACGATTTTTGAGAATAATAGAATAAAAGCCTTTAATTTCTTTGTGCTATATTTTTAAAGACAAAGGGATGAGAGGATACAAGTTTAAAATTTGGAAAAGAAAGGCTCGTTTCCAGTTGAAGCCATTTTATTTTTTAACTGAGTTATTGGATATGGGCTAAATTGATTGATTTTGATGGTAATGAAGGCTAACACTTTACTAGTTTAAATGGAAATTTTTTAATTTCCTGAAAAGTTAAAGTTAGGTTTAAGTTTTTATTGCTTCTTAAAGGTGTATGTGTAGGAACAGTCTTCAAGGATAGAATGGTCCCTTGTTATTCATATATTATGTTATAAATGATCAGTCTACAAACTTGTAGACTTCTAGATCCTCGCTTTTTCTAGTGACTATTATCACCAAATTCATTCTTTCTAAAATAAAAGGTGTTAGCTGTATTTTATTAGAAAATTAATTCTGCTATCATGTGGCAAGGAAATATAAGTAGTAAAAATAAGGTTTTATATGTATATATTAGATGTGTGCTAATTGCAGTGTAATATATTCTTTCATTGCTGTTGTTTTATAAATATATTACTGAGCAAATACATGTTACAAAAGTTAATTATTAATCACATGGGTAACAGGATTTGCTTACTGTGATTTGTTTGTTAAATTTAGGGTTCTTCAAAATTATACACTCATTCAAATAAATGTTTAAAACCACTTTGAATAAACATTTTTTATAATGTTGATTTTTATTTATGAAAGTGGTTTGTTTATAGAAGAAATTTTTTTTTTTGTTGACAATATCAGTATTGTATCCATAGGCTTAATATTCTGGGTGACTGAGTGTAGAGAACTGTTTATCTGCTTATATTGTTTATTGTCATATGTAATTTTGATCCATGACAACTAACATTTCACTTGAAATTAATCATTCGGTTTTTTGATGCATAATGCTTGTTCTAAATGCTGTTTAAAAAAAAGCTAGGTAATAAATTATACTAATCCATATTTCTTTCTTCTAATCTCCAGGGCCAAGGATGTTTGAGTAACTATTATCACAAGGCCTGATATTTTAACCAAGCTACATACATTGCATTATAATTGCCATGTATTCAACAGTTAGATTGTATAATTGAGCTTTCAGAAGTTGCTTTGTGATACAAGTCCAAAACAAAGCACATTTTTCTTTCTCATCTAATCCTCTACTTGCATTCTGGTAAGCTATTTATTTACTAATTATAACTTTTTATTGTTATTGTATATAACTGTGTTTCAAAAATATATAAACTGTTATGGTGTACACAACCAAGGCAGTGAAAGAACATTGCTGTGCAGTTTTGAGTCAAGCAAGCTTAAATTCTTACCCACCCTACAAATAACTTCTTTTGTAAAGAACTTTTGTTTCTGTGATCATGTTTTTATGGTTTTACTCACTAAAAACATTGAATAATCAATCCCTCCATTTAAAAATAATGTTATAATTTTACATAAAATATATACATTTTTTATTTGAAGACAGTAAATTAAGTTTAGGCAAAGTGATTCTGATTTTGTAATTTTTAGGATCTACTGGCATAACTTGAGTTTTAATCAGAATTATATATCTAATAGCTAACAAAACTAATATTCTTTCAAAACAGCCTAAGAATTTATATTTCTTAGCAAGTGTGTGAAATTATAAGCAATATGTTGTAGAAACCTTGTAGCTTGAGCATACATTTGCAGTTTATACTCATAATTAGGGTTATAGCAGATATTTGGTTAGTATTTGGTATACAGTCTTTTTGTTCATTTAGTTAGATATCAGTAACTTTTTATCAGCTGAATAGTAGACATTTTCATATTTACCAGGAAACGTATGATTTAAAAACTATTGGAGGTGATATGAAATGGAGAGTTACATAAACAAATCATTATGAAAAAAGTTGAAGTAAATTAATTAATCATTTTATTAATACAGAATAATAACAACAGTTTAAAATGTTTGTATTACATAAATTATTAGAGAAACATGGTTATCAGTTACATGTTTTATGCTTCTGTGCCTAAATCCATTGCATTTTGATATTTTCCCAAGAACATGCACCTGCTTCCCTATGTCAAATAAACAAATCTTTTCAAATAGATTATAATAATTTTAATATGGTAAATAAATAAAACAGTTTCTGAGCATTCTTAACCTTTATCAATTTAAGTCAATTTATTCATTATTTTACTAAATATCTTTTCATCAACAACCCTAGATTTGCAAAGTAACTTAATATTAATTTTAATTTTTTAACATCAGTTACTGTTTTCTGACCAATACATATTTAACAAACATGTTATAAAAATTATCTAGGAGGCCCAAGTATGTTTGTTTTGCAATGGTGTGTTATGCTAGACTTGTCAAGTATCATTTATTGAAAGGTTACTGCAACGTTCATCTTCTCACTAAGTGTCCTCAGCTAAATATCTTTGTTTAGCATCTGAAGCTAAAGGGTTTAAGATTTAACAAAGCTTTAAAAATCTACAAAGGAAATTGGACTGTTCAGTAATTATCTGGTCTCAGTAGGGAAATGTTATTGGCACTAGACAAGGTTTACAATGGGTATTTATTTGGAATTATTATATAATCTTTTGTTTTTGTTACAGTATGTCTATTAAGTCTCTAATTTGTCAGCCTTATTTACTTACATGTCCATAATTTTCAATGTCCTGTGAAATTAACAAAGCTGTTTGTTTATGTCTCAACTGTTCAGCCAGGGAACAGTCAGTATCCTCTTGAGACACTGTCCATTACATATGATGCAGTATAAATGATATTAACCTTTAAGTACACAGAATAACATGATGTTTGTAAAGACAAAAATGTAGACATACAATCTATTTATTTGATATCCACAGTCTGTAAATCCATGAAGTGAATATATATGTATTCAATGTTTTTGGTTTTTTCATGTAACAACTTATGGACAAAAAAAAAGGATCATTTGGTTATTCAATGCTGTCCTTTCACACCTGCTCTTAGGAAAAATACAAATTTTAAACCAACTCTTAACTTTTCAAAAAATTATAGATCCCCCTCTTTAAGTCCATAAACAAAATAAGTGACCTTAACCTATACTGAACTGTCTGAGTAACCTTCCTGAATGATTTCCATAAAGTCAGTACTGTCTGATTAACTCTCCTGAATGGTTTCCAGTGAGTCAATACTGTCCAATTAACCCTCCTGAACAGTTTCCACTAAGTCAGTATCTTTTTCTTTTAAGATAAGAAGACCAAAATTGTACACAATATTCCATGTGAGGCCTAACTAGTGATTTATATAGAGGGACAATTACCTCTTTTAGCTTGCAGTCAATGTGTTAATAAATACACCCAGAAATACAAATACATTTATTAATAGCAACAGATAACTGTTTCAGTGACTTGAACATGTTCACCACTGTGCCAAAAACCTTTTCTTCACACAAGTTATAGAGTTGAATCCCATGTACTTTGAACATTTGATCCAAATTATGACAACACAAACACATTACCTTGAACTTGTCATTAAAAATACTTTGATAAATATTTGTCCAACTTACCGGTTCATTTAAGTAATTTTCAATACAGCTAGAAATGACCAAAGAGTTCAGTGGCAATCATTGCAAGAGATTGAATATACAAGCCATATAGGTTGATGAGTACATTGAGCAACATATTGGTTGTGCTGGTTTCTAACAAGAGATCACAGTCATGGGTCATGTATAGTGGACATATTGGTACACAAATGCCTTAAATACCATACTGATTGTGCTAATCTCAAACAATCGTATAATCCATGTTTTTAGACCATTTATCATAAAATTTACAATGCAGTGGGACAAAATATCATAGTGTATCATTGCATCAGCAAAATGTTTCAGCACTGTTAGTATCATTAATGTAAATAAGAAAGAGCAAAGGCCCAAGTAATAACTGCTGAGTTACTCTTGTTAGTGACAGGGATCCAATTTGACTTGATTCAGTTCATAACAACCTTTAGTTGTGATTGTTTAGGTAATATTTTGTATAGTACCTCATTAAAAGCTTCTTGGAAAATCTCATTACACCAAGTCCACAGCCTTTTTGTTATCCAGGTAACAAGTAACCTCCTAAAAAAAATTAGTAAGGCAAGATTTCCTTTTGGTAAATCCATACTGACTTTTATTTACAGTATTATATTTCACTGAATGAGTTTACGGAGTTTCTTCTATCAGAATATAGAACTTTTTCCCATTACACAAGTGAGATTAACTGGCCTATACTTTTCAGGACAAATCTTATCATATGACCTTTAGAAATAAGAGTAACATAAATAATTTTCCAATTTTCAAGCACATACCCACTCTCTATTCTTGCCAAAGATAACAGAAACAGTATTATATGTTTGATCTTTGACCTCTTTTAAAACACTAAAAAACTTTGTTGTAATCTGTTACCTTATCTGCTTCAATTCTCTCTGCCTTTCCATTTACCACCAATGAATTATTATATATCTTATTCAAGTCAACACCAGTATTTCAAGTGGAATACTCAGGATCAGCTATGTTGGTAATATCTTTTGTTTTAAGAGCATAACAGAATATTTAAAAGCTTAACCATCTCATAGCTTTCAACAATAATGCCACTATCAGCATTTTTAAAGGCCCAATCTGTTCTAATATTCTGTTTACCCTTAACATACTTAAAACAATCTTTTAAACATACATTTGGAATCATTTAAAGAGGAGTTGCTAAATAACTAAGTACTTACCAGTTTAGCATGGGTACAAAAAAATAATAATAATGAACGGGTTTTAATTTATGTCAAGTAGAAATGTATACATTGTATTTGTTAACTAGAACATGTCAAGGAATTATCTAACACTGATAACATGTTCTGCTAAACTGATTTTGTGGAAAATATAGAAATCAAGTATTGGTATTGAAAGTATTGTGATTTTTTTATGTTAGAGTAATTTCAAGTGATTGGATGAACATGTAAATAATTCTATACAGAATTATGAATATTTTTAAATAAATTTGATGAGTATTTAGTGTTATTTTTTATGTGTGTTAAGTTGACTTTTTGGACAAGAATAAAAGACAGAACTTTTTATTTGCTCCATTCATTAGAAAAGTACCAAGTATCTTTAAGGAAGCAAGACATTGTTTGAGAATGAAGTATAGAATTTACTGGTCCATGATGTCCATAGGGTCTTTCAGCTACTTATTCATATCATGACAGAAACCATTTTATTAAAACAGGATGACAGATTAGTTTGTTAGGTGATGTGTAGCTTTAATTAAAGCATGCCTACTCTGTTAGTTTATATTCATTTGTTATTACATCTCCACAGTTGTTTACACTACTTTAATCTAATTTAGAATAATGAGATCATCTTTTATAGCAAAAGGAGATATCTAAATTTTCTGATACTATAACCGAATAGTACTACATCAAACCAATAAGAAAATCTGATCACTAGAAGATGGTGTATCTTGTGATTGATTATTTGAATATACTGTCTGTTCTATATGAAGTGCACTATCAAATAAATGTGAAGTTTTTAAATGAGTTCCTGTTTGAGACACAGGTCAAAGTGAGTATATTTTATTGGCCTTTCCTTTTATGGAATGCAGTAAAATTGGTGTCACTGGAAAATAGCTCCATGATAAAGTTTACTTTTATACAGTGCCAGGTCTGGTGGGTTTCAATATACATTTAGTTTTTCATTGTTATTTTAGTGAAACTAAAATATTTTGGATTCTTTTTTTCAGTTTGCTCTTGCAGATGATAACAAAACTACAAAAACAACCTGTTTATCTAAATCCATGAACATAAATAACATTTTGTATTTGTTTAAATGCACAGTCACAGAATAGGCCATCTGCATTGTGCCCACTGCATATAGCAAACTGTGAAATTTAGCACGTTTTCTTCTGGCGATAGCAGTCTTGCAACTATTGGCTATGTTATTTAGATACATGTTAACATCAAAATATTTCATGTTCATAAAAACATTTTCTAAAAAGTAAGCTTTAAAATTAACTTTTTTATTTAAGGTAGAACTGATCCTTAAGCCCCCCCCCCATCCAGTGGCACAGCAGTATGTCTGTAGATGTACAACACTAAACACCAACTAACCCAACATTTCAAAACTCACATTTTTAAAATTCAGTCTAAATCAATAGTTTAACCTCTTCCCTATGTAAATAACTCATTTTTGTTTTAAAATCTTTAATAATTAACTGTAGTAAATGATTAAAAATAGTCTAGTTTGTTTTCATTCTGTTTACACTTCATTAAGTTCAATATCAGTATGAAATTTATCACACTTTCTGGTATTACACTGTTTCATAGCTTAAGTTTTTTATAAATGAAAAATACTTACCTATTGTCTTGTTATGAATATAATTACTTTTAACAAAAACATTAATTAAAATTAATTGCCTATAGCTTGTTAATGTTGCAGAAAGTTTGCAAAGTTTTTGAATCAAACTATAAGGATGTTCACAAAGAACATATGTATCAGTTTTTATCATTAATAATAGTTCTTGTGTTAAAACTGTTTGTGTTATGCGTTTCTTTATCCTGCCACATTATGCTATAACATATACCACTGAAAGTCTACTTTCAAAGACTGCAACATCGTGTTTTTATTTTGTGTTTCCTCGGCATTTAAGTTTGCATGGTTTTAAGGGTTGGTGCTACCTTCATCTTAAGAGCAAACAAAGTGTCTGGAGGATTATATCCGTTACATAATTACTTCCAAACTCAAACAAACAAAAATTAAGCATTTAAAAATTCTAAAAACAACCCTGAACTTATGTTGTTAAGTGTGTTTTATGATTATCTCTTACACTTAAGTCATTGTTACTACCTTTATCAGAAAATAACAAGAGCCTTCTGATATTCGTCTCATCCAAATCTAAGTGAGCTTGAAAACATGAATCATATTTTACTAGGCCTAAAAGAAAACAGTTGCTAGTGCCAGAGCCATCTAGAAGCCTGACTCGCAAGTCTTTCCAGAAGACCGTTATATTAACATAGCACTCATAATAAGGTCTTACTATTTTATTACTATTTGCTGCATATGTTTAGGATGATTATTAGGTACCTTAGATACTAGTTTAGTAGTTATCAAATATGCCATATACATCTTGCAGTTTATCATCACGAGTTGAATGTGAGAGTAACAGGTTTGATTGTATTCACGTGAAGTAAGTTTTGTGAAATGTTAGCGTCAAGTCATGGTTTTATGTATTCAAATCATTCAGTAGAAAGTTTGTAAAACTGAGAGTGTGAAACAAGATAAAAATGGAAGTTATCAGATCATGTTGATAAATATTAAGTAACAGCCGATAAGGGAAATATTCGAGACAGTTTGGTTTATTTTGTACTCGTATGTACTTTGATAATCAGGTAAATTTGGTGTGCATTTGTATGTTGCAGTAATCAGCTTATTTAACAGAAGAAATAAAAGTTCAAGTTATATTTATCGCTATGTCCTGTGCAAAGCTCAGCCATAGTTTATCAGATGGATTGCTAATGGGTGTTGTGATCAGGTATTACGCGCTGTACAAATACATTCTTTTTCCTGATGAGCAGTAATATTGACAAAAGAACGAACCGAAAATGGCGCTCGTTATTAAAAGTTGTGTTTTCTGTAACATGATCTTCAAATGCGATGCATCCTGTATTTACATGCCAAATAAATGTTTGTTTAGTTGATAATGTTTATTGACACATGTGAACTGTACTTTACTATTAATGGCATATTGTCGCAATTGGAAAAGTGTGGGCAAAATCTCAAACTTCTCAGTTTGTACGTTTTGATATTTTGTGTAATACACGTTTAGTTGTTGAGATAAGTGACGTCACAAACCAGATATTTGTATATATATATAGACCACAACGAATCGTTTGTATTTATTAGAACGTTGTTTGGTAATCAAACAGTGAAACTATATATTTAAAACCCTGAAGGATTTAAAAAAAAAAGTGCTTGCAGTCTGACACAGTGAATGTTTATTACTTTGAGTGACAGTGGATAAAACTGGGCTTATTTCAAGTTGGCTTTTTTGGTTAGTTGCCCGCGAAAATAATTCGAAGATTAGTGACATGAATTAATTATGTTTTTTTATCTTTAGTAGTACACTATACGTTAGATTTAATAATCAGGTGAAATTAGCATGTATACAAATTCTAAACAATGTGGTATTTATTCTAAGTGCCGCCAGGGGAATAAGCTCATAACCTGTCTTTACTCGAGTATAACTGTTACACCTACAGACCATAATCCCTGTTGTATGAATAGACGGAATCCAGTAGGGAATCTTGTCGCAGAAGGCTAGACTCTTACTTTGTTGGAGAAGAGCTGTTTTCTAAACAATGCCACAGAAGGTATTTGTTACGCACTATGTGTGTGTGTGTGGTGTGCTGTTGAGCGTGCTTAATAAGTGACAGTGCCCTGATGTAATGCAGGTTTTCTGGCGGTTATCATTGTTGTACTCGAGCAAGTGACGGTTAGTTGAAGTCTGAATATGTATTGTGTCGGTCTTTTGAAGTTTTTTTGAACGACCGCCTTTATGGTAAGTAACATAGGCGTAGAAACAATTCAATATTTGTCGCATATATTAGAGTATATATATATATATGTGTGTGTGTGTGTTATTTTCGTTACTTTACACTGCTACGAAACTGAAACCGTACTTAGTAGTTACCGTTGGATATTGTGTTACAGGAGTGTCCAACATAATAAGCATATGGAATAGCAACACGCTTAAACGTTGTTGAACGCTAATCAAACAAAGACGTGTCTACGTGCTTGTGTATTTAGAAGCTCAGTTGCCACGGTGAAAGGTTTTCGGTTTCCAAGTGTACTGCGCATGTATATCTATAGGCGAGTTTCTGGCTCACGTGCTTCGATTTCGACTTGCCACACACGCATATGTTACCACCAGAAATGTTGTTTATTCACTATAATGTTTTTATTGTCTTCTAAGTAACTGTTAACGTAGTTTTCACGTGTCTTTACTTAAACGTTATTTTCGTAAATGTTAAAGGTATAGTTGGAACCTTCACGTGATACGATTTCGTATATTTGTAACATCATAACAGCAAAGAGCATTCGAATAATAATCGTAAGTTCCAAAGAAAATAAATCCTGAATTATAGAATGAAACGTGATACTAAGAGTGAGATTTGGCGCACTGATAAAACCAAATTCAATTTTAACCTTGAGATCCTCTGTGATTAGATGGAACATTATACTGGTTTAAAGTGTCGTGTATGGTTGTAGCTACACTCTAATGATTCTATCTCCACTTGTCATATGTTACAACGTAAAGTATGTCAGGTGTTTGTAGTTTATAGCGTTTCCAACTGTTAAAATGAGACACTAAACTTCAGAATCTATTTTGAGCGTCTTCTACCGCTTAGAATGAAAGAATGCTACAGTTGTATGAACCGAAACTGGCATTCCCCAACAAATTTTGCCTTCCTCACCTCTATCACATGGCTAAGTGATAAGTCTGAGAGTTTAAAATGCTTAAAATCTGGTTTCTATGCTCACGATTATAACAGCACAGATAGCCCATTGTGAAATTATATGTTTAACAAGAAACTTATTCGTTTCAAGAATTAATATGCTTTGGTTCCACTGATGAAGGTTTTGCCCCAACATTTTCAGTCTTCTAGGAATCCCCCACTACGAAGATAACATCCATGCAAAGTTATACATATCCAAGTCAAATATACATAACATAATTTACGAAGAAAGATAAATTTTGAATGCTCACGCGACTTCCTAGAAACAGTGCTGGGTGGTCATGAATCCGGAAAATCAGTGCCACCCCCCCCCCTTCTTTTTCATCTCGGAATATGCACGCGCACACAAACCATAATGGACATCTACATCAATCATTGTATTTGTAGCAAAATTTTGATCAGTTGCTTTCTGTTATTTTTATTTTCTACTGATTACCGTGTTCATTATGAATTCTGAATGCTTTATTGAGAACTATATAAACATTTGATAACGAATTGGACCATCTTTTGCACGAATAACAGACGTAAGACGATGTGCCGTATAGTGTTCCCCCCATTAAGTTATTAATATTGGACCAAATTCACGAAGCGATGGTGAAATGTATTTTTCAAGCCCATTCTATGGATGCTCAATTGGGTTTAGAGCCGAGGATTTTGTTAGATCAATAGGAACAGTAGGGGGAAGTATTGTCCTCTTAGAAGTAGTTGTCCCTATAAGGGTAAACATGAAGCATCGCTGGATGCATTTGCTTGGAAATTATGCTGAGGTAAGTTGTGACATTTACCCATTCTGCCTTCTTAAGAGCCTAAAGAAAACATGAATTCACCAGCAAAGGTCTGAACAACACCGACCACTCAAGGGGGGGGGGGGTACTCTTATTGCTTTTGTCAAATTTGTCTTTCCTCTTTTGCAAAAAAAAAAACAAGAGATAAGTGTCGTTAATGGGGTGCATCACTTTTCACCAGTTTTTATTTGCCCAGTATGAAAAAATGGCAAGTGTTGTTAATGGGGTGCATTACCTTTCACCAGTTTTTATTTGTCCAGTGTCTATATTCCTTACACTACTCATATCAGGCTCTTGTCTGAAAGCCTCAAAAGAGAAAATCACATTAGTAATTGTAAGAACTTGTGAGGATAAAAAAATGTTTCAACCACACTGTATTTGCTATATCTATTGCCCATGAACTTTTAAAACTGGAAATACATGAAAAACTAATAGGCCTAAACTTCGTGATAAAAATTATGTACATTGGAAATGATTTTCCACGTTTCAGTTAAATTGTCCATTTCAGATTCAAAAGCACAGGCGTTTAGGATCTTAAACATTGAAGTAAAATTAGTTTGTTTGGGGGCCCAGCATGGCCAGGTGGTTAAGGCATTCGACTCGTTATCCGAGGGTCGCGGGTTCTAATCCCTGTCACACCAAACATGCTCGCCCTTTCAGCCATGAGGGCGTTGTGTGACGGTCAATCTCACTATTCGTTGGTAAAAGAGTAGCCCAAACGTTGGTGGTAGGTAGTGATGACAAGCTTCCTTTTCTCCAGTCTTTCACTTCTAAATTAGGAACAGATAACCCTCGTGCAGCTTTGCTCGAACTTCAAACCAATCCCTCCTGTTTTGAATACCATCTTTCTTGACATCTACTGTATTCTGAGAATGTTATTGAATAACGTGAGTGAGGATGTTGGTGAAGGCATATTAATTTTCGACTTATTATGTTGGTATCTATTATTTCATTTTCATATTCTTTTACTTCATGTAGACGTTATTATAAGCCCCCTTCCCTCAATAGTTCACGAGCTCACATCTCCTAATTTTGGTGTTCGATTTGTCATGGTAAACACTGTAGACAACTCAATGTGACTTTGCTCTAAAAAAAAAAAACAACAAGTATCATAAAAAAGAAGATAAAAATGATACTTGTGTAGTTAAAGTCAAGTTGCAGTTTATACCCAAAATCAGTTAGTAATTTTGACCAAAATTAGACCATCTCGCCTTGCCTTGTAATTTTCTTGTGCCATGTTTTACTTATTCTGCCATTTATTTGTAACATTTATCGATAAACATTGTTATAGTAATATTCTAGGCTGTAGCATGCTGCAGTTAAAAAATAAATGTCTTTAACCTTAAATCGAAAAAGCTCATAGCAGTTGATGTTAGTGTAATACACATTTTTAGGCGATTACACCCGGTTTAAGTGTTTGTGTGAAACATTTTGTATTAAAAAAAACAACAACTAAAGTTGAAAAAGCCAATCGTCAAGTGTTGACAACGACATTGTGACATACTTGTTACTTTAAGAAGTTTGACTGAGCAAAAAGGTGATTCTGAATGGAATATCTAATGCAATCCGAACTCCTCGGAAAAAGGCTTTTCTAACAATATGAAATTTGTAGCGTTTGATTAAAAATTTGCTAGAAACATTCCGGAAAGACAAACGCAAGTGTGTTAGTTTTTAGACACAGGATGCTGGGAAGGGTGCGTTTACTTACAAAGCATGGGAATACTGTGTCATTTTGATTCTTTATAAACGTTCAGTTTGCCTTTTTATCGGTGTCGTGAAAGTACGATCAGTATACTTTCACAATATGACTTTTTTTTTTTTTACCCACAACAATTTCTTCTGTCTTTAAGGATAAACTATGTCTGATGCTTAAAGCATTACTTCTACAGTTTTTAAAATAACCATACAAATGCATAGCTATTAAAATTAAAAGATATTTCATACGAAAGAAATAGCAACATTAAAAAAAATAGATTTTTTTTAACATGCCTTCTTCCCCTTCAATCAGTAAGTCTTAGGCACTACTTTTAAATTCTAGTTTCGATGCCTGTGACAAGTATAGCACAGACAAATATATATATGTAAAAACGGCTTGTTTGGGTTGAGAAAATTTTTTACGTAGTGATCACTGATTATAGCACAGACAGCTTCTCATGTAGTTTTAGGCTTAACAACCTAATTCTTTTGAATACTTTAATGAGGACAGGATGTTTACCTTTCACAGGGCAATTCTTTTCTGTCATGTAATTGTTTCTGGACAAAATTATACTTTATATGCGATACTTATTGTGACATTGACCTATGACGCGGTACGAACTTGTTTGTTTTTTTGTTGCTTTTCTTAAACTGGAGGAAATAGGAAGTTATTTTTTACGTGTGCGTATTCAAAATGGCTACATATATGCACAGTTATAACAAATGTATATGTGTATATATATATAATGTATATGCAAATAGATAAGTTGACATAATGCGAAGGTGATAAAGAAATTAGACTTTTAAAAAATATCGCCATTAGAAACAATGGTAGTAATTTATTTACTTGATTACGTTTCGATCAAATGCTCTTTTCAACTTGTTTGTGGTTTGAAAAAGACCGTTTGCTATGTGTTTTTAAATGTTTGTTTTCTAAGCATGTTTGTATGTTTGGTGCATTACCAGTAAAACCAAGAATCTTTCATGTAGGTTGATAGCTTTTCTATCACTAGTGTTTTTTTTGTTTTTTATCGTGCTATGGATATCGAACTATGAAGTGACTTGTCAGTATTCGGCTCAGTGGTGAACCTCATGTAACTGTTGTTCTGTTTGGCCTGTAAGCAAAAGGAAGTACAATTATCTTACGACATAAATCTTCTACATGTGATGCCATCAGAAGTGTACCTTTACCTTTAAAATAAACTGCTAAAAGTCACCACTTACCTGTAGAAATACCGACATTAAACAGTAATTTTCGCCAATGTAGCAAACGATTTGATTTTTTATTGAAGTTTTGAAAGTTTGTATTTCAGTTAAAGCAATAATACTGTAAATTTACAGTATTTTCACTGAATCGTTAAAACTGTCGCATTATCGTGTGTGTGTGACCCAGTTATTCTTCTGATTTCTGCCTCAATAGCTGGATTAAGAGGAATGTGGGGAAAAAAAACGAAAAAAACATCACCAGTTAACTTGTAACGATGTTTAGACCTGTGGGTTTTTCGATACTTCACTGGCTTTTGACATTTAAACCTAGTATTTACATGAACACTAATGTTATGTAATGTATTGAATAAGACAGATAAAATATGTGTGTCAATGCAGTATGTTACTTATTTCAAAATGTGATAAAAAATCTTGAATGAACTTTGGATTTCTTGAGAAACGTCCCCTAGCGGTATGTCTTGCGGACTTACAACCCTAGAAGTGGTTCCAATACCCAAGGTGAGCAGAGCACAAACAGCCCTTTGTGTATCTTTGTACTTAACTACAAACGAAACACAATTCACGATTTGTCATGGGTTTCAGCTTTTCTCAGCTAAGATCAGTAATTTGTATAACTCGTATATACGTTTAAACCACGTAGTCTCTTATGAGCTTACAAACTACAAATTTACAAAAGTATTGATTCCTCTTGATGACTTCGGTAATTCTGATATCACAAAAAAAAGTAGTTTTTCCAGTTTTATTCGTTCACAGTAATGAACGCACTGTTTTGTTTTGTTTTTTGTAAATCAAGTCACAATGTTTGTACATTCTAGAAATTACCTCTCTTTTTGATTGGTTTGAGTTAACAACATAGCTACTTGCACCACCAGCAGGTGTGCTTAGGAAGAGAAATGTCTTTTATATTCTATTTAAAGCTTGCATGTTGGCTGTTGGACATCGTTCATATGGTTTTTTTCAAAATTCTAGAAATTGATTGAGGTGTGGTTAAGTACTGTTAATGTTGAACGGGTTGTATGTTAAGAAAACAACAACAAAAACGATCATGTTTGGAGTTAGGTATGCAAATTACTTGAAACGACCAAAAAAGGCATAATAGGTTTTATCATTTTAGTTACATGCAGTTATGACGACAAATAGTAACAGTAACCTAATATCGTTGAAATATAAATTAGGGTTCAAACTTTTGGGATGAATCTACATTCAGCTACCAAATCGTTACTTTATAACTTTTATTACAAGATTCATTTATATATATATATAAATTATGGAGAAAAATAAAACAAGGAACATGTATATCCCTTGTTGTATATAAACAAACTTTTGGTTACATGGTGAAATCTAAATTAGACTCGACTTATTCCGAAAAACACATAGAAATATAAATAATTCCCCCAATCCCCACTGGTTCAGCGATGAGAGTGAAATCCTAGAATATTAAAAACCAGGTTTTCATAAACATGGTGAACACAGCACAGTTAACTCTTTTGCACTTAACAACAAACAAACTGTAAATAATTAGCAGTAGTTACCATACATTAAAGTGACCAGTAATATTTAATCAAAATCTGGTAAGCCGAGTTTGAATCTCTGAGGTATTACAATCTTTCACTACCATCAGGTAATCTCTTACTGTGTGTGGTAGAATGCTGCCGACTGACTGGCTGGCTTCCTTTTGGTCAACATTTCACAATTCGAGCAGTGGTGCATTTAGGTAGGAGTTAGAGGGTTCTCAACCCCTGGGCCCATGGTTTTAATAAGGGGGCCTATTGTTAATTGTATCCTATGTTAAATTACATGGAATTTAGGGACCACAAGATTTATTAGACCATGGGTTCACACAACCTTAAATACACCACTGGATTCAAGACAGTGGCAGGTAATATTAATAGCTTTGTCATAAATACAACAAGAGCAATCAGAGAGGAGATTGGATGCTCTTGTCCTGCTGCTCCTTTTTGAGTTTACAGGTGTTTATATTGGATAACACCATATGGAAATATCATTTTATACCTAATATGCATGCTCTAACTGCCTCATACTTGTCTGGCAGAGACACAAAATCAGATAAGAAAAATAGCATTTGTTAACCTTTACATCAATATTCTAATCATGATAGTTGGGGTAAACGTGATCCAACAACTTTAATCAGTAATTGCCCTAGTCACTGGTTAGCAATACCCAAAATGTTCCATGATTTTAATGACTGTATGCTTGTGATTTGACAGAACATTATTGATGTTGAAATCACCACATATTATCCTTGGTTTTTAAGACTTTAGTAGAATCAAGAGTGCATCGATGAAGGTAGTATTACTTGTTGATGATCTTTTGTAAACAAAAAGAATATTCATTTTGTGAGACTGATTCATTATAACAAGTAGAAAGTATTCCTTTTATAAAGGATTGCTGGTGGTTGGTATCTGGACATAAGGTGTCACCTTTTTTTCTTGTCTGTTTGAAGGATCTCCATCCTACCTAAATTCAGTCATATTTGGGTGAGACATTTCATCATCTGCAATAACATGACTGGGTATTATAAATATTTCAACAAAACAATATAAGTTAGTGCACTGTAACAGTTTATTTGCTTTTAAATCAAGTTGGTGGACATGGTATGATTTAACATTAAGAAATACAAGACTTAGACTTTTGATGTTGACTCTGTAAGTGGACATCTGTTAAGCATGGAAGTTTTAAGTCTGAATTTTTTGCACTTCGACAATGACATTTGGATTTGCATGGATTTCAGATATATCAGAGATTCTGTCCTACTGAATGTGACATTAGCTTAACATGCCATATATAGTTTCTTTTGCACTCTTCTTTTCATTGGCATTATAACAGCATCAATGTCCTTGCTTTATACTTTATAAATAGTGCAGACCCAGCAAAGTGCCGATGGAAATTGCCTTGGTGTCATGTGAAGTTGCTCATCTCCTTACGTACAGTAAATGTTGCTTTATGCCTTACAGTTGGTACTGCTCAAGAATACTGTTGATGATATTGACTCCAAGCTGCAGTTTTTTTGGCCCACATGACTACCGTCAAACTGGATAAGGACATTGACTTTTTCATTGGTTGCTTTGATGTTAGCTACCTGTCCACAAATATCATTTAGTAGGCTATCTGCTATGTCTGTACTAACAATAAAGATCACTGTAGCCCTGATTGCTATGCTTATAATATCTCGCAAAGCAGCATATTCTCATGGCTTTGTAGGAGCTGTCAAAATTAATTGAATAGTTTGTCTTTAGTGTAATCAATTTCTTCTATTATTGCAATATTGATGCTCAGTTGAAATGTTTTATATTATGTTTATCCACTTTGTTCCTGAAAACATGCACTGAATGCTTCATGTTGAGTATGCAGGGTTTGTTGGATCGACAGGATGAGATTTAAGTATTGCAATGTCTTTCGTAGAGCAAGAAGCAGTTCTCACACCATTAAGTAAATCAAAAGTTGTCTATTTCCTTGCTGTCACATGCCCTTGGAGAGTTCATTCATTTCATAATTTTTCTGCCAAAAAGGCTTTGTGTAGTTTTCAGTTAGAGGGCTAAACATGAAATTATTTCAGTGGGTTGTAATTGATAAAAGTCACCAACAACTAAAATGCTGACTTGGCCAAAATATATTTCTTCAAGATGGTGGTGTAGTTGATACAACTGTGTATCAATCTTAGCTACTTCGGGAATTATAAGTAATTTCAATTTCTTCAGCCTTGAGTGAAGAGCATTGAGCTCAAAGAGTGCAAAGGCTGGTAATTATTTCGTTTGTTACTGGCACCAAGAAGAAATGCAGAATGTAGAGTCATTCCATTTGCATTAAATGTGACTTCTTCAGTAAAAGTTGTTAATAGAGTCAACACATCAGTGGGTTGAAAATAACCAGAGAGTGTAAGTTGCAAGTTGGTATTGCAATAGATCAGTTTAGTTACATGACTCTTTCCAGTTCCACCAAGGCCACTGATGAATAATTTGTGTATTGGGGTCAGCTGGACAGATGTCAATGCCTTCACTGTTTACATCACTTAAGGTGATTTGAAATTACTTGAGCTACCTTATCATATTCCTGTACTGTTCTGGGGTCGGTAATATTTTACTTGTTTCTGCAGTATAGCAAACATGAAGTTCAGCATGTTTATTAACACTCTGTTGATTGTTTCCATGGGCATCTACTGGCTCAGATTGTCTTACTTGGAAATAATCTTTCTGATCCCCTTGTTGTTGTCCTGCACCAGGTGCTAAGAGATCCCATTTATATTAAGATGAACCCAACTTTTCGATGTCAACAAGCACTTCATGAGATATGTTGTCACCATGTGTATAGTATTCCTTCTTATTAAGTATATTTGTATGTTCATCATAGTAGGATTAAAGAGTCTTGCAGTTATCTTTCAGGTCACTGTCTTCATCCTAACATGTCCAATACAATGCTAATATATTTCTGTATTTGGATTTGCTCTTTCTTTTCTCCTTATAAAACTGATTAACAAATTATCTACATTGTTTATATATTTATCCTCTGCCATATTTCAGGTTGATTCTTTAACATTTCTGTGAATTATCTTCATCCGCGTTTTGTTTGCATACATGTATACACCTTCTCAAGTATTTGAACAATAGTTTGCAGTGAATGTTGCACATGTTTTACAGACTCTCTGGCCATGAAATGTAGTTTACATTAAAACAACTCAGAAAAACATTGTCACAGTCTTAGTCCATGTTTGGATAAGTAACATTGGCTTTATAATACAGATGTCTTTCTTTTGGGCTAATGTTGATGAATACCACTTGCTTAATTGATTGCTTTACTGGAAGAGAAAAGAAGCAATATGTAGCCCATCACATGCTTACTTCTCTGTGATTCAAAAATGTTGAATCAAGTTTTCTGAGCTGAGTTTTGTCATCATTTGATGGAGTTTCTGTAGATAATTTTCACAACAAGTCACTTCTTGCTTGTTTGCCTATCATATAGCTAGCTAGTTACACACATATAGGGATCAACAGTATATTGCAAGTCTTTGTTTGGCTGCCATCCTCCTAAAATATTTTTTTATATCTGTTTATTTGTTGTGAGGCCCAGCATGGCCAGGTGGTTAAGGGGCTTGACTTGTAATCTCAGAGTCGTGGGTTCAAATCCCCATCACACCAAGCATGGTTGGCAGTGGGTGGTGGTGACAAGCTTCCTTTTTCTCTAGTCTTTCACTACTAAATTAGGGACAGATAGCCCTCGTGTAGCTTTGTGCAAATCCAAAACAAACAAACAAGCAAACTTATCTGTTGTGAATGTGGTTCTCTCTTGAGCTGAGAGCTTGTGTATATTGAGCTATATCAACACCTGATTTGTTCAGTAGTTCTTTGATGATGCTGTCATCTGGTGTATCAGATTCAATGAGTATTTGTTTGACATTTCCCAATATATTTTGATTTCATTTAAAATGTATGTTGGCATCATGATTCATATTAGTGTCATCTAGAAGATATACAGTAAATGTCTGCAAAGAAAGAGCATGAGGATATTGGAATCTACAACGTTCATTTTGTCTGCATGTTGTAGAGTAGACATTCACATGCTTGGTAAATATCAAAAAACGACTGATTTCATCATCAGCTTTATCAACTCGTAGTAATATTCACCCCCATAATTGTATAAGCATATAAGGAACCTCTGACCTGAAATTTGATATAGATAATAGTCCTGATTACCCTGATATGGCTCACTTTACCAAACAAGAAGTCACAAAAGAATATGTCCACCTGTCTCCAAATTAGCAAATCACAGTCACTGGATTGGAACAAAGCCATATTGTTTTCTCTGTCCATGGTATTGATGCAATGTCAGCATTGCTGTAGTTTTGACCATACTATTGACCTATGCTTTCTGTTATTTCTGGCTGCTGCATGTTGGTGGTCAACACTGTCGAGAACTAAGTTGGAGCCCCAGCTGTCTAACCATGGATAGAGTGTCATGTTGCCAGTATGCAGGAGATTCTCAAATTATTTTGAGGAATTTAGGTGATGCAGTACAATACCTAATGGCTCTCAAAGTTTGTTTATTTTTGTTAAATACAGCAGCAGTTATCTTTTGACCATGAGAAGTCATTCCGCATATTTGTTGCATTGCTATTTGTGAAACGTCTTGCATTTGTTTTGCTTCTACAACATACTGCACATCTAGCAATTATCCCATGTTCGTTGCAAAGTGTTCATCCACGTCAAGTGTTGTTTGATTGAAGAAATTTAGAGTCGTCAATAGCTTTTCCAAGGAGCTGAAAACGTTTTTTTGTTTTTTCTCAGTTGAGGATTGGTCAGGGTTTGATAACAATTCAGACATTGGGTCAGTTAAAGCAATGGGTTGTTGTTATTCTCCAGGGGCTAAGCAATGAATGTCAACATTGCCTACATAGTTTCACGCTGCATACAAGTTTCATCTGTTAGTCCTGGTTATGAACATCTTATTCAAATGCTACTTGATTTTCCATTTCTTCCAGTGCAAAAGAATAGTCCAAGAGTTGGTGGTGGGTGCTGATGACTAGCTGCCTTCCCTGTAGTATGTCAGTGCTAAATTAGGGGCGACTACCACAGGTAGCTCTCGTTCAGCTTTGTGCAACATGAAAACAAATCAAACGATTTTGTTTCAAGCATAGAAAAGATCCAAAGACTTTTTATGGGCGAGCAATGTCATATAAATAGCGCTCCTTATGAACCAACTTTCTTTTCAACTTCACTGATAGTATCTGAGCATTACCAGGCAGTCGTGGTAGAAATAAACACGTTATCTACCTTCTTTTGAATGTTTACAGCAAGGCCTTCGCTGTCCATTATGGCAATCTTACCATTTTCAGAAACGGTATTCTGTGACTGATAAGGCGAAGTTCTAGTGGTTGCAAGCCCTGCAGTTCTTAGGGTATATTTGTAAGCTTCAAACGACTATCACAAACCTGTGCAAGCATGTGACCTCTTTGTAATATGTTATATATATCACGTCTTGCAAATCCACATAAGGGATCTTCTAATTCATCCATGAATTTGTTATGCGACAGTTTTTAATACCCCGTTTTATTAAACTGAACATTGTCACATGACAGACTGTAGGTGTAAAAACTGGACCCAGTTTAAGTTTTAGTTTGAAAATTTTCGGTGGATTTTCAAATTGAAAGCGTGCCTTCTTTGCGTTAGCTTTGGCGTAATATGTTATGCGTTGTCTGTTCTATGACTCTCATCTGTTTTCACTGAAGCGTTTCACATTTGTGCGTACGTCTACTTTACGTTGCATGTCTGAGTGTCTTGTCTGATTTCCCTGAAGCGTTTCTTTTGCATTACGTTGTCCGTCCGACTTTATATTTCTTGTGACGTTTTATTAGAACGTGAATTTGTATTACGTTGCATGTTTTATGACCTTCGTTTTTCACCCTCATTTATAGTTTCTTCAACACGCTTCCTTCCTTTTCTTATCACGTGCTTTTTGTTTCTTCTAATGCTTCCTTCGTTAGCTTAAGCATTATAATTATATTAGTACATGTATTTAGTAATATATGAGGTTATTTATTATCACAAAAATCCAATTTTTGTATAAATTTTCCGTTTCGTTGCCCTGAAGAACTGTTTTATGGTTACGTTATTATACAACCTGCACGTAAACTGCCTATTCAGCAAAAAATGTCATTGCATGTTAACAATGCTTAACTTGGTGTCTCGTTGGCATTACACGTGGCCACTTGTCACGGGGACGTCCAGCTGAATTGATACATCCTGGGGTCAGTGATGATCTTGGATCATCTTTACTTATCGATTATACATGTGTTAGGCCTATCATAATTGTAGTCGTCAATCGTGCAATAACAATAGTGTTATTATTGTGTTGAAATGAATGTAGCCACGCGTGTTCAAATGTTTAGTTCATTCAACCAGTTTATATTTTCATTCATTCTGATGGTGGAAAGAATTATTTTGTTGAGCTTGATGGAAATGTATTTTTTCGTAATAAATGAATAGGCTAAGTACCTTGTCAAATAAAGAACACTTTTCTGATATCGAATAATATGCCATAATCATTTATTGATTAGACATACAATTCTATTAAGAGTGACCTGGCATGGCCAGGTGGTTAAGGCGCTCGACTCGTAATCTAAGGGTTAAAGGTTCGAATCCCCGTCACACCAAACATACTCTCTCTTTCAGCTGTGGAGGCTTATAATGTGACGATGAATGCCACTATTCGTTAGTAAAAGAGAAGCCCAAGAGTTAGCGGTGGGTGGTGATGACTAAGTGCCTTCCTAAGTCTTACATTGCTAAATTAGGAACTGCTAGCGCAGATAATCTTCGTGTAGCTTTGCGCGAAATTCAAAACAAACAAACTGATAAAAGTGATAGCACCAGTTATGACCTGGATGGATTCGTAACTTACAAAAGCATATTAAACAAGAAACGAAAAGCTGCGTAAATTAGTAATAACCACAGTGCATGTGTGCAAACTTGCAAATCATGATGTTCGAAACTGAATTTCTTATATATTTTTAAATTTCACCTTCATAAACTCTGCAGATCATTTCTAGATCGAGTGATCAACGATCCGAATGTGTCCATGAAATGTGGTAAATAGATATCTAACCACACTTTAAAGAGTTATTAACCCAGAACCGCGAAAATGCAAAAAAAATAATAATAAAAAAATCAAAGATATTTAGAATCCGGACCAAATCTGGAGAGGACTGTCCTATAATAATTTTGCATCTTTTAAAAAATTTCGTGTGCATCACTCGGTTGGTTTTCTAGATACGCGCGCGGAAATGGACAGACAAGCACTCTCAGGGGTCCGATTGCAACATTGATAAACAAAGTAAGAGAGGCAAAATACAGTATCAAAAGATCCGAGAAAACTATCTTATTGACGTCACATGGTTTTGAGAATTGCTTCCACATGTTGTGAAGCTGGTGTTTTCGAAAAATATACCTAAATAAACTAGTTAAAGAATACTAAAGTTTAAACATTCAGTTTCAGTTAGGATAATGTTATGACAACACAGTACCACAATGACGAACCAAAAATATATATGACTTCGTTGTAAACATTTTCAAGGTCTTACTGCCTTCTTAGAGGACACTACTCTAAAATCGGGTAATGCCCTCGCAAATCGCTGTAATGTGGACATTTTGCCATGTAAGGCTTGTTATACATTGTTTCAAAAGAACGTACAAAAGTAATATATAAATTGTGAGGTATTGTTACTTGAGTAACCGAAAGGCCAGCAACAAGCCATGTACGTAATTTATTTGGAAATAGTAAAAACACTTTATTCAAGATATTCTTAAACCGTTTTAATAAAAAAAAAAAAATGATACGCCCATATTTAAAACACAAAATCTTTCTTTATAATAAAAGCTCATAATGCAATACATTCGATATTTCAGTGTGAACAAGCATGTTTTTTACTGGTGATAAAATACAATTAAATTAGGTTTTTAACATAAAAGCAACAATATTTTAGTTATGCTGTTTAATATTTGTAAAAAAACTTTAAGAGGTGTGAGTGTATAATAATGTAGTGTTTCTTAACCTTCAAATTACTGTCTTTTTTTTCTATTGGTTGATTCCACAATATATTCTTTATATTGTTGACTTTATGTTATGCTTGTTACAACATTCAGTGTAAACAGGTAGCTGAAAATTGAGTAAAATCATTGTAAGATATATAGGAACCACAACAGCTATTAGAGGGGTCTCTGTAATGTTGGTGACATTTGTTACTTAATGCTTTTTTGTGTGTCTGTTCCTGTAATAACCAAAGTTATTAACATGCAAGCAGTTTGACGTATAAATAGCTCTGAAATTTTAGGGTTAATACGTACATTTTAAACCAATTAAAGTATAGCGAGAGTAAAAGTTTCATGAGTACAAAGGGCATTTAATTTAATCTGTTTGAGTGCACTTTCTACTAATAGAAGAAAAATGAAAATCAGACTGTATGTTTTGGTACTAAAACTTGTATATTAAAAAAAGGTTTAATTAAAGATTACTTCTCTACACATGACCCATGGGGCGGATTTTGTTGGTGAATAAATAATTGTTGACGTCCCTTTTTGCCACGACTGTTTGTGTTCATGTTAAAATTGGCAATTACCGATAATCCCTATTTGTTTCTTTTTCCTTTTTATTTTGAAGAAAGTTAATCAGAATTTTCGGAACGATTAGAGGTCTTACGTGATCAGTTACTTTGATATTTTTGTTTACACACCAAGCAGTGTGTACTTTTTCAAACTGAAAGGTTATTAAACTCAGCTACATTTATCACTTTTTATTTATTTATTTTATTTTTATTTTTATTTTATTTTTTGTTGTATTTGAGAAATGATTTGAGTTTAAAATGTATTTATTCTTCATTGTTTAAAAATTCCCCAATATCACCAGGTGGGGAAGGTAGCTTTGAATTCTCATTGGCTCAACCAGGTCGATTGTACAGAGGTTATCCTGAAAAGATTTTAAATGTTTTTCGGTGAGAGCCTCCTGGTGGTTGAGCCTCAAGATTAAAGGGTTATAAGGCTGCGTTTAGTTACATTCCGCTTCTTTTTATGGCATAACAATTCAAAATTAGTTTAGGAAACAATAATTTAAGTCAAAACAGGCTAGTGGCTTTATTGTTGTAACAAAACTATATATTTAGTTTAGTCATCTGATTTGTTTTACGCAAGATCGGAGGTGGTTTAGCAACTAGCATAGTGGGTTACCGGTCAAAGTGCTTACATTTCGAACCAAGCTGTCCCCCAGTGGATCAGTGGTACGTCTATGGGCTTCAGAACGCTAAAATCTGGGCTTCCAATCAAACAAAACACAAAATATCTGCGATATACTGCTGAACACTGTTTTAAGCTATTCGTGCGTTATAGTTCTGACAGTCAATCTCGCTGACATGTTTACAGAAGCCATGTTGCTTGTTGATTGCTTGCTCTTCTTTTTGTTCTAAGTGTGTATACTTTTGTTGCCTTTCATGTTCTAAACGTAAAATGCTAACTTGTCTTCACAAGCTGAGACTGATTTTTTTAAAGTTCTATGTATTATGACACTTAAATTATCTACATAAACAGTGTATTTTTTGTTTGTTTTTGAAATTCGCACAAAGCTACTCGAGGGCTATCTGTGCTAGCCGTCCCTAATTTAGCAGTGTAAGACTAGAGGGAAGGCAGCTAGTCATCACCACTTACCGCTAACTCTTGGGCTACCCTTTTACCAACGAATAGTGGGATTGACCGTCACATTATAACGCCCCCACGGCTGAAAGGGCGAGCATGTTTGGCGCGACGGGGATGCGAACCCGCGACCCTCAGATTACGAGTCGCACGCCTCAACACGCTTGGCCATGCCGGGCCACCATAAACAGTGTAATAAGTAAAACATTTTTACGTATATGTTACTTTGAAATAAAATATAACTGTAGTTAGTACGAATAGTCTCTTCAATCTGAACTAAAGAAATCAGATTTTAACGGGAAGCTTTCCCCGGTAATTAGAAACAGTTCACGACACGGGTTTCATAACATGTTTTTAATCAACTGTGCTTTGTACCACGAAATATTAAAACAATGAAATTATAACCTAAATTTCACATTCCAAAACTAACTTATCCTTGAATAATATCGACATATGCCTGAGTATCAGATAAAAAATCGCTCTAAATATCAATGCATTACAGCGTTCGACAGAGTAATAACAGAAATATGTTGTTTTTGTTACTAGCGTAGTTTAGGTGAAATAGGTACTAGTATTGAGGGTCGTCATGGGTAATGTAAATGAGCACATTATCGTTAACTCTCGTAATAACAATGTTTTAACCTTCAAATTATCGACTCTTTTAACCAAACGTTCACCACCTGTGGATTTTGTTATTGAGTAAAGTCATGTCTCAAATTGCTCGGTATGAAGAACTGATCAAAGAAAATGTTTAGTTAAATCATTCATGTAGGGAACCCCCTGCAGGTATTTGGTATTAATTGCATTGTTGACGGTGTTTTTGTTCATGGTTGTGTTTCAAGTGTTATTAGAGATCCCATAACTCACGGGTAATTTGGTGTATAAAATACCTTTAGAACAAAACTGTATATGAAAATACGGTTTCCACTGGTAATTCTGTGCTCTGTATTTAAAATAGAAGTGCTACAAGGCTCTTATATTTTGATTATAGTTCATCTATCAGTAGGTAAATGAAGAGCATAACACAGCATTATCATGTAGTTATATTTTAACCACAATTACGTTTGAATTTTTCACAAAATAAAACCACAGCCAAAGAGAAAAAGGTTGAGTTTCCCTAATTTCTCTTTCGTTTTTTTATTGTGTTTTTTTCCCAAGGTTCAATGTGTTTCCGAAGTTCAACGTGTAAATATGAATGCTATGTGGTTAAGATATAAGTTGAATGATAACGTCTTTTATAATCCATTTTTGTGAAATTTAAAGCTACAAAGAAAATTGCGGAAGGTTTAATATTCGGGTGGGCGTGTACTTAATCAGGTGTCGTTTCACACTGACACCATGTTGTAATCTTAGACTTTGACTTTTGAACCTTCTCCTCCTACATTTAAGATTAATATCCAGCGGTGGTGTGATTAGGTAAAACTGAAATACACAGTATTGTAAACATGTGTATGTGTGTAATTTTTAATAAGAAAAAAAACGTAATACGTTACTGAGAAGCTTCGGATGGTGCATGGTTCTTAGTTTCAACATTATTCCTCTTGTATATGTTGAAGATAGTGTACTTGGACTTGAATCTAAGTGTTCATTCTGTAAGAAATGCTCTCCGTTCTTTCAGCCTGGCCTGGCATGGCCAGGTAATTAAGGCGCTTAACTCGTAATCTTAGGGTCGCGGGTTCGAATCCTCTTCACACTAAACATGCTCGCCCTTTCAGCCGTGGGAGCGTCATAATAATACGGTTAATCCCACTATTCGTTGGTAAAAGAGTAGCCCAAGAGTTGGCTGTGGCTGGTGATGACTAGCTACCTTCCCTCTAGTCTTAAACTGCTAAATTAGAGACGGCTAGCGCAGATAGCCCTCGTGTAGTTTTGTGCGAAATTCAAAACAAACCATTCTTCCAGCTTTTGTGTGCGCTAACCTTTTGAGGGTGATATCGCATTCCTTCGGTCAGACAAGTAGCGCACGAGTGAGTGCTGTTGACTAACTTCCTTCCCCTTAGTCTGTCACTTCCAAATTAGGAACGACTATGCGCAAATAGCATTGTTTACATACACTCTTAGGACTCTCTAGGGATGATGTAGGGTTTTGCTGTTGTCCATATGCCTCTGACGCCTTTGGACTTGAATGATCTCAACACTTAAGATTCTGGGGTTAGCATAGGGGTTATCACCTCCAGGGTGTGTATTTGGTAAACCAAACTACATTAATTAATCTTCACTAAATTTCGAAGGCACCGTTACAGCATATGGGGGAGGGGAAAAATACGGCCGCCATTAATTTTTACGTATTTCAGCCAAATTTGACATGCATTCACAGGACCCTATGAGGAATTGCTCAGTTATTAGGCGTTCTTATTTAGCCCCAATGTTTCCACTAGGTTGGGGGGTATGTGTACTCCCTGTAATATATGACTGATCTCTTCCATACTTCGAAAGCAACCTGGAGAATGACGTAGGAAGGTACTTACCCCCTCATTGTGTTCTATCGTGCGTTGGAAAGGGGTACGCCAGCTGGTAATGAGCTGCTTATTGTATTTTAGTCACTCCTGTGTGCCTTGTTTTATTGTAAACGCACTGTTGTCGTATTGTGTTTTTATATGCATCGTTGTTGTATTCAAGTAGCACTGCATGAAGTGGATTATTATGTCTTGTATACAGAGCGTCTAAGAATTTGAAAACACTTTGAAAAATCAAACTGAAAAGTCGTTTAATATAGGATCACACGGTATATTACATGTACAAGAAAAATACCTAAAGATTTTTACAGCTTATAACCGCTATAGTTTAACGTATGCCCAGGATGTTAATGTAGAATGTTTATTCTCCACCAAATCTTCTACCAAATGTTTTGTAAAATTGGAGGAGCAACCTTTGTGAAGACCTCGTGGATAAGTTGTCACAATTCAACCTCACTGGTAACGGTGTGGAAGGGCGCCGTCCTATTGGAAGAACATCTTAAGTTGTAATGTTGCCATTTGTTTCAAACTAAAATTCTGAAGAATATCAAGGTACATATTTCCCGTAATGATGGCCTCTACAAAAAAATAAAAGAACGAATCGATAGTGTGGTCATGAGTGGTTGCTACCCAGGTGTTCACGTTTAAATTGCCTCTCACGTGTTCACGTTCTCGAGAAAAAAGAAAAACGTGAAATGTTATTCTTGCCTTTGGTATGGTTTTTCAATGATGTTTTTAAAATTCTCGAATACTAAAATATCACAGCGTGTACACAGTAGTTTTAACAATGTTAATGAAAAGTGTTTATTATGACAGCTATTCAAAAACAACAGAAAATACGTGATAATTTGATGAAAAACAAAACAAAAGTGAGTAGGTCACGAAAGCGTTAGCTGTTTTACTTGCTCATTCACGACTGAACCTAGGTTATTTCCGCGACATCCTCGAAAGTGTTGTTTTAAGAGTGAATAAAACTTAAATCCACATAAACAAATATTTTTATTCCTCGCTTTTGAAGTTCGTATATCATGCTGTGTTGTAGTGTGCAGAGTGCATAATTCTTCTAGTGATTCATGGCATGCGCACGTTTTACTGACGTCACGACGGTACAAATTGCAACTTCATGCGATCATGTCATGGTATTTTATTGTCTGCTGACTGATAGACAGCACACTGTTGTATAATTGTGCGACTGGTTAAAGCTGCTGACCCCTACAGGCGGCATTCGGTCTCCTTTCGGGTAAACAACTAAAATAATTTTGAATTGTAGTTTCTTTTAAACAAATTTTTATGATTATTTTATTGACTGTTTTATTTATTTCCCACATTTCGTTATGGTAACCTGACTTGTACTATACTGCTGTTTGAGAATTTGCTCTCACAATTACACAAACACTGTGTATAGCTGTGCCTAATTTTGAACCGATTGGAAAGAAGAGAGCTACTTAATGACAACTATCAGTACGTTTGTGATTCTCTTGTCTGACCGGATAGTGGGATTCTATTGTCATTACTACTATACGCACAGCCCCAAAGAGCGGAACGGGTTTTTGCGGCAATGGGTCACTAACCATAAACCTTCGTTTTCTTCAAGAATTTAGTTTTTATACGCGTACAGTCGTCACTATTGAAGAACGAGTGGTGATTCAAGGTTTGTGAAAATATCTAGACATTCCAGCCATTGGCGCCCGCAGAAATATTTTGGGGTAGGTGTGGAAAGTAATATGAAATTATGAAGTGAATAAAAAAACTTGTAACTTCATATACAATGGCTGAATGAATAAAGAAAAATTTTTTTCCAGGAAAGCAACTGACCCCTACACCCTCGGACGTCTATGCTTCTGGCTGTCGTTGCACAATTTGTGCTGAAAGAGACCAGTTGCAAACTCTTTGTTAACCTGAGGATGACCGAAGAAGGTCTAAACGTTGTTCTGTACTTTATTTTAATTAAAGTTTTAATACCCATACTAGTTGTCTTGAGAATACAGACCATGCTATTATTTTGTTAAAACAATAGTTTCCCTTCGTTGCAAAGTCATTACCGTCAAATAGAAATTTTGTTGACTATCAATAGTCGGATAAACTTGTTTACTTTTTGTTTGATCGTTTCACACTATAATGCTGTTTCATTGTCTAATAAAAGTAAAATGGTAAAAAAAGAACACATAACATTGTATTGTTTAGAATTTTATCCCATCTGTAAAATAAAACTTAGATTTTTGTAGTTCTTAAAATAAACGTTATGATTATTCGACTAGATTAGTTTATCCCTCTCAATAAATATGTTCATCTGAAAGTAGGAAGTCTTCTGTTTGTCAAGACATGATTACATCTTTGCCCTTAGTATTTGCCTATTGTGGTCAATAGATGGCGCCAAATAACTTTTTGCCAATAAGGGTTGTTTTGTTTGTTTTTGTTCGTTCTTTCATAACGGTAAAAACGTTATAAAGATTTCAAGAATATTGTAGGAGCCACACGACGAGCATAACAATTTATTCATTTATGTATATGGAATTGGACTTATGAAACTAATTTCAAACTTCCTGGCTTTGTTCTAACACACTGCAGTTGAACAGCACTCGTTTAGACAATGCGTGTTAAACGGTGGGTAGAAATCGGGAGAAACGGGAATCTTCAAACAGGAAACTACCTTGTACTGGGTAATAAGAATAATTTTGCAATATTGTGTTTTTTCACATGGTATGCATACGAAACTATTAAGTATTTTGCGTCATCTGACACGTAATTACATTTTTAAGAAACGTGAGAGAATGTTTAGTTACCTCAGTTTCATTTTTTATATTTGTTGTTTTTACCGAAGAGAATGAGAACGTGTTATTTAGTATTCACTATACAGTCAATCCAAAATGTAGTTTACTCTTGTAAAGGGTCTAGTGGTTAAGACACGCTATAGTCTGCCGATTGTGGGATCGAAGCCCGGAGCCGAACATGCTGGCCCTTTCAGTCGTCGAGTGTTATAATTCTATGGTCAGTCCCATTATTCATTGGTAAAGGATGGCCCAAGAGTTAATGGTGAATGATTCGTACGCCTTTCTTTCCCTTTTGAGATAGGCAGTTCAAACGTATGTGGCAGTTAGCATTAGTAGCTTTGCCACAAACAAACATGTTCGTAAATGAATATTAGCTAGATATGACTTTACGCCGTTACAGTTCACAACTTATCTCTTGAGTATGGAATATGTTCACCGCAAACAGCTTGGTACATACGGTACTTGCTTCAGATTAGTGTTGATAAGATCATGTTATTTTCAATAATTCTACTGAGAGAGGTTTTTAGGTGTTTTGTTTTAGTGTTTGGGGCGAAGTGAAGAAATATGACATGATTGTCTCAAAATTATTTAAAATCAGGTGAGTGTGAAACATTAATTCGGCCTGTCTTTTCTTATAAAACGATTTATCTAGATGAGGATATCAAATTAGGCTGAAGTGAGAACCAAATGCAGGAATATTGATAACATAAAGGGTTTTACTACGTGGACCCTATTGTATGTGGCAATTGGTACCATTCAGCAAGATCTAGGAGCTACACCACACTTTCACCACTGCCTTATAAATCACGTTACCAAATGAAAATACGGTGGATCAAGTTCCCGAGTTTCTCCATATGAGCATGGACATGTTATCTGGTTGCAGAGCGAAGTGCAAGTCATCTGTAAAAATATTGTTTTGCTTTTCACAGTTGTTCCATTGGACGTGTTGGCACCATTGCACGCGTGACTTGTTTTGTTCACTTCTGTAACAAGAACTCTGAACTCTGATTCACTTCAAAGTGACAGTTGATATTATGAGACTGTTATATGTATACATAAATATAAGGTAGAATGCTTAACTAATTATTTGCATTTCAGATTCCATGTTTGATCAGTACATACATAGCTATCGTGACAGTTAAGTCTGGTTCCAATATTTAAAAAGATTGATTTTTCTTTGTCATAAGCTCCCCTTCGGTAGTTCAACGTATGTGTTAAGACTTATTATGCTAAAACATTGGGTGCATAGCACAGACAGCTTTGTGTTGTGTACCTATGCGCTTAACTATTCAAAGCATTTCATACTTTAATGGTATAAATGTCCTGAACAGTTTTGGTTTAACCAATCATAAGTTTTCTGGCCGAATTTGTATGGTTTAACAATTATAGTAATCTTATGCTCAACTCTGTCATCTCACAGATGGATAAACAATTTCTTAGTCAAAGCTATACTATTACAAATTTAGAGGTATGTGTAGGTAGTTTTATTTTGTCATAGCTATATTTAGGTAGTTTTTTTTATAAATATTTATAGCTATATTAGTTTACATTTATCTCACAGATGGACAAACTTTCTGCTGGTCCGAGAGTGGTCCGAGCACCTGCGTTAAGACGAGGAAGAGAGATAACTCCACTTTCGGAAAGAGTGAGTAGGATTTTGTTACATAATTAAAGAACGAGCTTTGTATTCATTCTAATAGATGGCGCGCTCTTCTAGACGTAGGAGAACATGTAATTTTACATCTTTTATTTTATATTCACAAATTCTGATTGAAACACTGCAAGAATTATTGAAAATGTTCGTCTCAACAAACTATTAAACGTTTAAAGTATTCTTGGGTATTTGCAAAGAAAGATTAATATAATAAAGTAAAATCGCAAAAAAACAACGTTGAAAGAGACGCATCTACCTACGTTTCAAGCAACTCAGTGATGTCGAGAATACCCAATTGTAAAGAAATATATATGTAAAAACGGCTCGTTCGGGTTGAGAAAATATTTTATGTAGAGGAGCGAACAACATCGAAACGTTGAAATCTTTCAAGCAACTGTTCTTCATCGAATTTAATATTTAAAAGAATTCCAAAAAACAGTATAGTAAAACATTTGATGTCATGTGATGATAACTTCTAACAACTTGTACACATTATGCTTCCTTAGGAGGTCAGCTTATTTACTTCGCCACAATTGTTTTATTAAGTAGTAGTTGGTCAGATGGCTCAGGAATTTGACAAACAGTGATATCTGAACAAAACGGGTGCATTACGTTTAAAACTTTACAAGACGGTCATACATATGAGCTGCTTGTAATAACAATATTTGAAATCCATTGAACCTTTTAAAACGTTTGTATAATATGTAAATTTGTCTCAGTTATCTTGCTTGTTTTCTGCTTTTATTTGAAAAGTCTGCTATGGCCAAGTGGTTAGGGCGCTTAACTTGAAATTTGAGGATCAAAGGTTCGAATCCCCTTCCCACCATACATACTCGCCCTTTCATCCGTGGCGACGTTACAATGTTACGGTCAATCCTACAATTCATTGGTGAAATTGTAATTCAAGAGTTGGCGGTAGGTGGAGATAATTAACTGCTTTCCCTTTAGTCTTTCACTGTTAAATCAGTGATAGCTAGTGCAGATGGCTACCCTCTAGTTTTGGGCTACTATGATAAAAACAATAAAAAATTATCCAAAATAAGCCAATAATGATTGAAAGTACGTATACTGTATGTATATCCCACGTAATTAATGAGAAAACTGGAGAAATACCATCTGTACCCCTGGTGGCCACTCTTACTGACTCGTCTATATGTAACCAACACTCCAACTATGAAATATGTGCATTCTAAAATAAATATAATATGTTATTGACATACCCCAAATCATTCCTAGTTGCTTGAATCATACTTGACAGGTCCAAACTCAAAAGCCTGGGAGATCAGAAGACGAACTTGTAAGTTATAGTACGATAGCTCTCCATTTCTATTGGTGAGAAGTTCAATCTTTGTCGATTTGTAAATAATTCTCATTATTCGAATTAGATAATTTTTAGAAGGAAAAAAGGAAAATATACCATGATAAATAGACGGGAATAAGGATAACCGGGAAAAAATGGAAATACCATAAAAATTTACAAACATAAGGTATTTATTTAATTAATTATAACTTTTAATGCGGAATGCAACATTGAGTAGGAAAAAAAAAACGTTTGCTTAATTTGTCTGTAAACCTTAAAACTGCGGGTTAAGGTAATGACGAAAGCAGTGAGCTGTTTTCTTCGTGAAAGAAAATACAATTATTCTCAAGTTTTGTTTAGAAATTAAATCAACTTGTAAGTATTAAATGATCGTGTCAGTTAGATTTTAATCTTTATTTGAATAATCTGAAACTAATCCATCGTTCGATTGATCGCTCAACACCATCTATATGAAGCATAGCCCTAAGTCTGGCTTTTAAATATAGACGTTTTTAAATGTTTAGACTGTTTTATACATAGTTCGTTAGTTTATTGGCTATTTTATTTCACATCTATTACTGTATTGGCTGTTTTATTTTTAACTATGAAAAGCACTCAGTCGCTTTGGATTTCTGCTTTACGCTAATTTTTGCACCACGAGAAGCCCTTTTAAGAGTTTCCACCCCCAGTCGTATGATGCACGTTCTTTTCCATACACTTTCATGCGTGTGGGTAACCAGCGCCTATGCTATGTGGATGGCCCATATACATAGTTAAGCCTACAGGTGTAAGCAGCCATACAGCTACCATGCCAAAGCAATGCCTTTCAGCCAACCAACATCGTCTTTGATGTCTCTGAAAAGCTGGCTTTAGTTTAATCAGTCTATCTTGCTGCGTACAGGTGCGTTTGACCCTAACCCTGCACCAATGCAAACTTGTGATCTGTAGTAAGAAGAGAAAATCTTTCAACTGTTTTTGAGTGTGTTTGATACGCTTGTTGAAGTGCAGTTCTTACAATGGCAGAGACGACAAACAACGGAATCACCGAGAGTATAAGGCTTCCACACCAGGTAAGTGTGCGTATAGACAGTGACGTGGTGAGTTGCTTTTGCGTTAGGTCAGTCGTACGCGATTTCAAAGCGCACATTTCACGTGTATAAAATGTTTGTGTATGTGTAGAGAAGTGGGGTGCTTCTACAAATTCTACAAAATTTAAACGTTTCCCTGACATAGGCTATCGTAAGACGAAATATCGTTATTGAAAGTACAGTCGTTGATGTTTTTAAGTTACGCTGTCTGATTGATTCACACAGTTCCCATAGCAACACCTTCTATTCCTTATAAAAATAACAAAGCAATTTTGTATTCATGCTGTACAAACGTTTTGGTTTCTCTTTCAACTATGGAGGAGCTTTGTAGTATAAGGTACTATTGTTGGTTAAGAGTTACCGAAGAGCTGACTGTGTTGACCGTATTTTTAACCCTATCGTTTCAAAATTAGGAGTGGCTAACACAGATACTCCACGAATTCCACAAAACCAACAAACAAATGCCTTCACAGTTATATTACCATGAAGTTAAAAAGAAAAAGGCGTCTCAGGTTTTTCTACTGGGGGTGGGGGCAGAATATTTTAAGGGGCGATAAATTAAGAAGCTGAAATTAGTCTGAATTTTTTTATCGTTAAAACAAATCAAATGTAGTAGTGTTTATAGAAGTTATTTGTTGTTAAATGACACAAAACGAATTTATTATCTGTAAAAGCTGAAAATATGTGATCAGCATGCTTAGATTTTTCAAGATCTGTTCCCCACCCCGGCTACGCCTCTTTCAGACTTTGGAACTGAATATATTTTGTATTGCAAGTATAAGTGGTAGGCTTACTTTATAACCAATTATCACAGTACATTCTGAGCGTCTGTGTTAAACATATTTGAAAACAGCACGGTATTCACTGAAGAATGTGATTAAAGTGGATTATTGATGTAGCTTGGGGTATCCTGTTAGGGTTACTGTCGACCCCGTGGGATGCCAAGATGAGACTTCCCGAAAAATAATTCTGTTAAGTACTAAAGATATCCTCAGGCCAACATTGCAAAACTTGTAATGGGATTGCTGAAACCGTATACTTATATAATCGTACATACCAGAAATTAATTACTGCTTAGTTTCGTAACATACAGTCCTCAAGAAAGCTCCAGAAAGAGCTTTATGTGTAAGCAGGAGCTAGCAATTAGACATAAACAGTAGTATTGGTAACTAAATCATAAACTTACGTTATCACCACAGCCTTCTAGTTAGTAATAGTAGTAGTACGTGCTTCGTGTCGTTCATTGATTTGTTTGGAATGTTTATTAAACTACTGCAGTTTTATTTACCTATTGTAAAAACTTAACCAGATCGTACGTGAGCATAATCGTAAATATTAACATTTAATCCACTTACTGACCGATTAGTTACGATATATGTTTATATTAGTAGTTGTCTTTGAAAAATGTTAAAAATACAGTATTCCATTAACAATAGGACCTCAGTGTTCCTTCAGAGGTCACGATAAGAAAATGAATTATTCCTATTTAAGCTATTGCATATTTTAACGGTAGGACTCTTGGGTCTCTTTCGGGAAAAACCAGAGCTGTCGATCAAACTTTGGTTAAAAATTGTGTCAAGGTGAGATCTGTAAAAGTCAGTGAACGTCGATATAATATAAGGGTATTCCAGAGACAGAAATAATTAAACAAAATTGCACCCACTGCGATACGTTCAATTTCATAGGTCATAACTGGAAGAATACTGATGGACCATACATTACCGATCGGGAAAGCCAACTAAAAAGTTGAAATTCATGAAGCAAAGTTAAAGTGCTCGGAAATGTAATATTTCAATCCGTGTATCCCTGTGTGAAGTTTAAACGTAGGTCTTAGGTCTTATCTCCCTTTCATACATAGGTAACTTGATAGTTTAACCAAACATTACATTCAACATTCACAAATTCGTCCTTAAAAAAAAAACACAAAAAAAACAATTTTTGTGATTGTTCTTCCGTTTTATCAACACAGTGTGGAATATGAAAATGTGTTAATTATCAAGAACTAATATACATAATAATAAAACAGAAAAATAAACCAGCTATCAAAGATGCGAAAGTTTAGTAAATTTGAAAGATATCACCTTGGGAAACCTTGACATATTGACCATACATTATTATTTTTTCAACTTTTGTAAATAATAAACTCGTTTTGTGTCGTTTTACGAATTGATAAATAAACTTCGATAAACACAATTATATTTTTGTAAACGTACTACAAACTGTTTTAATTAGGTACCATTATGAGATAAAGTTAGAATATCATTGTGTGTCGTTACCAGGTTTGGAAATTAAAAAAAAAAAAACATTTCTGGAAATTCTTGGAAAAATATTTGTTGTTGTTTGTTAGTATGTAGCCAATCTGAAGCGAGTGCGTAAATCTTCGAAGTTTGGAACAATCACCTTCAATTATCATACAGATTACACTGTAATGATTGCATTGCACAGTTCATTCAACTGAAGTGAATCTGTTACTTAACGTTGCCTGTTTAGGCACGAAGCGCACTTACTATAAGATACATGCTGATAGTCATTTCACCCATTTCAATAGTTTTAAGTGCTGTAGAAACGAACCTAACGAGCCAAGTGCGTGCAAGACTTGTCTGCGATTTTCACGACTTCCACCACTCCCGTCTAGAAATGTAAAAATTGTTTAGCTCATGTGAGGTCAAACAAATACTACGTAAGCTTTATTCCCTCCTTAACTGTTTCGTTAATTGTGACGTACTTTAGTAGGTCAATTACGTCGTAAGTACACTTCTGACATGTGTTAGCGTTGTCTGTCGTTTCAAGGTATGCCCTTGTTACATCTTCCGGTCGGTTCAGCGATAAATTTTCGGACATACAGTGTGCTCAAACGACAGAATAATTAATCTCAACTTAAAATTATAAATACGATGAGGTTTTATTTTTAATGCGTAAATCCTATGGAAAGTGCAACTTGTCTCTTCCTGAAATCGGTATCAAGCATGTATTTCTGTGAAATAAATATTGTCGAAATACCCCACCCACTACTCCGTCTTTCTCGGCATGAGGTTTATACAATTAATCTGCGGAGAAGGATGACCATCGAAATCTCTTCTTCTGACAACGTTTCTACGCAGAAATTTCTGACCTTTGACCTAACTTGATATTTTACTTCCTTATTGTCTTGTACTGTCTACATGTAAACCTTGACCTTTGACTTGGCGTGATGGGTCCCTCCCCCTCTTTTGAAGCTCTCGCCTTTCCTACATGTGTATACTTGTACTTATAAGTTTGATAGGCACAGCAATCGCGTATGTGTAGCCCTGTGGTACAACAAAATTACTTCAATTTTGATACGAGTCACTTGGATCTACACAAGAAATTGGGTTTATAGCCAAAGATGTCACAAAGGTATAATTTACTTAAACCCAGCTTAAGTGGTTTTGCGTAAAGATAATTTGTGTTTTGCTGAACTTGACACTCAACTACGTATTTGTGTATCGTGTGAAAAATATCTTTACGCAAAACCACTTTATTATTATAAAAATGATACTAATCAGATCGTTATCTGGTAGATTGATGTAGGATAAAGACAACCGAATTCTTACTCGCAACTTCTAAGAACGATGTTCCAGGTTCGGTGCTGTCCTCGGAATTACTTACCTCCACTGTCCATCATATCCAGGATAAGCATGACTGTACAATATTGCTCTACAACGCTATTTCCATCAACAAGGAAATATTAACAAGGTTCTGTGAAGAACAGTGGAACTAACCTTCGTTTGTTTGTTTGTTTGTCTTGAATTTCGCGCAAAGCTACTCGAGGGCTATCTGCTCTAGCCGTTCCTAATTTAGCAGTGAGAGATTAGAGGGAAGGTAGCTAGTTATGACCACCCACCGCCAACTCTTGGGCTACTCTTTTACCAACGAATAGTGGGATTAACCGACACTTTATAACGCCCCCACGGCTGAAAGGGCGAGCATGTTTGGTGCGACAGGGATTCGAACCCGCGACCCTCGAATTACGAGTCGAGTGCCTTAACCACCTGGCCATGCCAGGGGCCATAATAACCTTCGACTACATATTTTGATGAATATTCTACCGACCTTCCATTGTACGCGGACGCCAACTTCCGTGAGCATATTTAAGGAGAGACTAAACACATCAAAGTCCGATTAACTTGTACTGTCTACTGGTCAAATATATAGTTAAATGAGATCGCTGTGTCTTGGTCTGTTTTTCTCTCGAAAGTAGCTGTTGGCTTCTAGATGTGACTAGATGCTTCTGGGTAGGCCGGCGATATTTTAAACCTAACCCCCTAAGTACAGATCAGTTAAGTAAGTGTTTACTTGAGGCATCTCGATTTATTTATAAAATGAGTTCGAGCCATCGGTATTTCGCAGTTAAAAACGCATTGGAACCACCAACCTTCGCCTTGCCAGACAAGGCTTATTTGTTATTCGAACTGGAAAACTCCGGAAAAACCTCCAAATCAAGATATATCGTCGTGGTTTTTAAGCAAGTCACCATACAACCTTTAATGAATCATATTTTTAGTTGTTTATATTCTTTAAAACACTTAACAATTACATAATTATGAAAAGTGTACAAGATCATTGCGACCTCTTGTGAGGCCCTCTTGTTGCAAACATTTTAAAAATGATTTTCATTGGTTGTTTTTAAACCTAGATTCATCCTTAAAATCCACGTTAAATACGTTAAGAAGGCTTGGCTCCTCTCTGCTATTTCTGTTTCAAATATAGAAATAGAGAAATTTTACAGATTAAAAAAAATACAAAATTCCGAACTGTTGTGTGCCTTACGCCACGAGATATCTCGTTGAATTGGATGAAGTGAGACAAGGTTTGCGAGCGTCTTGCAATACGAAATGTACAATTTTTCAATACCTTTGCTTCCAAAACGAGTAATAGTATGAAAATAAGTTTTATCGTTCACAATCTGTGAGGAGGTATGGCTTCCTTTTCCACCGAATAACATGCACGCAAATATATTTGCACATACATATACAACTTTGCGCCTGCAGATTATTATATGGCTCTAATGTGTAGGACGACAGAATTCATAGAAAGTCGGTCTGTTGTGCACAATAAATACAGTGTCCGTATAATTTTTTTCTTGACGAACATCATTCTGGTTTTATTCAACAAACATTATGAAAAACATTTCGTTCCACCAAAGAGTTTTAAATCAAGATTCGCTTGGCCATGTGTAACTTATTATTCAAATGTTGTGTCCTCTGATAATGTGTAGTTCGTCATTACTGTCCTTAAAACCACTAATAAATTTGATCTTATTGTGGAACGCTGGAATCTCATTGGTTAAGAGTTTAAAATTTGGCACAATAGAAGCCTTTCAGTAGCTATACGGCTATGAAACATTGACCTATTTTAACGAAGTTCAGATGAATATACTAAAGTATTGTTTCTATGATATTTTTACACAAGTATAATATTTAAAAAGTTGCTTATTCTGATACGAAATAAAATCCTCAGTAGATTCTGTTTGTAAACATGCAGATGCTTATGTCCACGTGCATCTTAATAGGTATTCCAACAGTTCTGTGCTGCTGTCCACATACGGAATTAATGACAGTTGATTTCCTGTCATTTTAATATTTCAAGTTGTCGAAGGTGAGAGCCTTAGAAGTATAATCTTTACATCATCAGAATGATACAATTCTAACGAATCTTTTAATGGTCGATGTAGTAGCAGTTGGTAAAAAAATATTTAATATTCGTTTTTAGAATCATCTTAAGGGAAACCGATTTTAAAGTATATTTCTCGTCTGTTGATGTCACTATCACATTTCTTAGATAGCGCTGTTTTTGTATTTTTGTCTTAAATTGTATTCCACAATGGGTCAAGTTTTGGAACTTACAATGCATACATTCGGAGTTTGATTCCTCGTGGTAGACAGAGTGCATCAAGTCCACTGTGTGTGTAGTTTGCAATAAGAAAATGACGATCATTCATTTGTAACAGTTTGTTCGACGAGTCGGCGTTTTGCTCATCTTTTTTTGTTTTTTTAAGGTCACATGTCTATAACAGTTCATTTGTTAGTCCTCATTCTAAGTTGGTCTTCACTGAGTCCTTTCGTTTTAGCTCCTGCTGTCTTCTGTAAGTCTACGTGACCCACAGTTTTAATCTTCGGTGAATATACATTATATCATTAAACCCACATGACTTCAAGAGCCATCTTTAAACGAATCTACATTTCTAGCTTCACTTAGTTTTTATGTCCAATTTTCTGCGAGTTTCTGCACATGATTCCACACGTCGGCAAGTAATTTACTAAGATCATGAAGTGTCTTATAGTTGTAATCTGTAAGTTCATGTGCCTTTATTACTTGCTATAAGTCTACAGATTTACACCGCTAAAATCAGGGGTTCGATTCCCCTTGGTGGACTCAGCATGTAGTCCGAGGTGATTTTGCTGTAAGAAAACACACACACACACACACACACACACACACACTGTAAGTCTACTTGTCTGCAAGTTGCTTTCGTCAGGTACTTAAAGGCACTGACGTCATTTAATCGTAATTAGCAAAATTTTTAATACAAAAATTAAACTTTTGTATTCCGAGAAGCTAAACGTTTGCATAAGAAGTTTTAAAACAATCGTAGTCCACAGGTACAGTCAGTAATACTATTTAATAGGGTAAAAATAGCTTAAGAAAATTGTGTTTGTTTATCAGATACTCTATTAGAAATATGCAGATACTCGCATTACTGAATCAAGTTTTTACTAAGACCTTTGGTTGAGGCGCAAAAATAGCCTAGCTGCTTTGTACCATAAAACACAAAACCAACCAACCAACCAACCTCTGGTTGATAAGAAAATAATTCTATTGTTTCTCTCTATATAACTGCTAGAAGTGGCCTCTACCGGATAAAGTTCCGTGTTCTTAAAATGATTTTTAATAAAATGAAAACCGCGTAAAGTGTACCCTTTATTCATTAAATAGATCTATGGCAAATGTTATTACTGTTCAGAGGGCCGTATCGAATCAGACTGATAAATGAGATAGTTTTCTTGGTAACATCGTTTCAAGACTTGTGGGTAGGTTATATCCGGGTGCCAGTTAAGTACCCTCGTACCACTCACTAACCGCAAGTCAGTTATTTCTGTACAGTCCAAACCACAAGAATCCGAAATTTGTTTGCCTTTGGCAAGTTAAATACTGATTCTTCAATAGTATTTCAGTTTGAATCAAATAATTTATGAATATGAATCGAATATATATTTTACAGTGAGGTAATAAAGTTTACGGTTAAAAAAAAGAGGAGGCGTTGAGTGAGGCAAAAATGTCGCGGTTTTTCTTGTTAAAACTTTTAACTTCTGCGGGATGTCATCGTCTCCGTGATATTTAAAAATGTATCTATAAAAACACTTCGCAGGTTCGATGAAGCGTTTCATGTAAAAATTGATTTTATATATGCCATAAAGACGTCAAATTACTGCAGTTACTTATACCGATTATCTTGGCTGTCGTGATACTTTTGTTCGTTGCTAATTACAAGCTGGGAAGTATATGAATCCACTTTATTAAAAAAAAAAAAACTTTATAATAGCCGAGGTAAATATTTCTTAACTTTTTTTTTTGCTGGATTTCACGTTGTTTGTTTAAGGTTTTTCACTGCTAAATTAGGGATGGATAGCGCATATTGCTCACGTGCAGCTTTGCGCAAAATTAAAAAACAACAAACAAACAATCGTTTGAGGCTCAAAAATACCATTTTAGAGTTTGGTTTGGTTTGGTTTTTGGAATTTCGCACAAAGCTACTCGAGGGCTATCTGTGCTAGCCGTCCCTAATTTAGCAGTGTAAGACTAGAGGGAAGGCAGCTAGTCATCACCACCCACCGCCAAATCTTGGGCTACTCTTGTACCAACGAATAGTGGGATTGACCGTCACATTATAACGCCCCCACGGCTGGGAGGGCGAGCATACCATTTTAGAGAGACATGGAAGAATTCGTGCTGATATCTTGTAAGACTATGTTTCAAAAACAAAAACTAAGGCCTTATACATTTTGATATTATATTTTATCCCCTTCCCTGATTTTTGACGCCACCTATTATCAGGCTGTTTTATAGTAACTTTTTTCTTAAAAAGGAAATTCCTTTCTCAGAAGAAACTATGATACATTGAAGATTTTCGGATAATAGATGTAGAGATAATAACGTCTTCAGTAGGATACATTCAATATTTTGCAATGGTGGTTTTGGGGCTACTTTCACATTTAGAATTGAATTATTACATTTCGCTTTAAGACTTCACTCAAACATTATTTATAAAAAATAAAAATTTATGCTAGGAAGATAATGTTTCCATACGTCTCTGGCTTTCTTTAAAATTGTGCAGTTTTGATCATCAGCGGGTGTGCACTAATGAAATACCCACTTTGACTGGACATAACCCACCACAGTCTATTGAAACTAATCTCACTCTTACTTTCAGCACTGCCTCAGAACAGTGGAAATATCGTATAGTGCACACATCTTGAAGTTTGTTATTGTATTATTATTCAGTTTTCTTACCCTCCATAGACTCCAAGGATGAATGCTTTATATCAGGGTAAAGAAGTCTTAAACTATACTATGCTTAACCGACTTTTAGAACATATACTTGAACAAGCATTTTTTTGTTGTACCTTACTTATAGAACTAAAATCTATCCATGCCACTTTTAAAACGGAGTTTGCAACAAGATCGAACCCTAAGTATTTTGTTCCATGTTGTAAAGCATTGTTTTATAAGCGTTGGAGAAGGAAGTAATGAAACCGGCGAAGTACAGGGTTAATAAGATATGCAAACCAGGATTCATAGACGTGTGTCCAAGATTTCTCACCCATCGTTATGCCTGATTGTATGATCGTGTTCTGACTGTATTGAACACAGTTGTAATGTGAAAGGTTCAGTCCTTGAATTCAACAGTAATTATAAGCTAAATTTGTACGTAACTGCTGAACTGTTGCTGGTGTATTGTTAACAGATGAAAGTTTTGTGCGAGCCGCCAAGAACATGACTTTGATACGCACTCTGCTGGTGAATTAGTAAGTAATTGCTTCATAAGGGCTCATTTTGTATATATTTTTTGTAAGAAAGCCTTATTAGCAAGTAACGTGAACAAAATCCCTGAAGGATGTCGTATTCTTGCTAGAAAAGTGATACACAGTAATACAGTTAAAGTACTATGCTAGTACACGACGACATTCCCAAAACCACGGTGACATCGTCCATCGCCATATGTTCCTCCTGGTAATAAGAGTCAGGATATCAAATATTTAAGATCCAGGATGAGTCGTGGAGCACTACCATTCTACACAACTTAATGTGAGCCCTAACAACACTCCCAAACTCACAGAAATGTCCAGAACAACAGAATGTACCTTAAACACATGTTGTGTTGAACATTCAGAGTTATTGTGACGTCTTGGTAAGACAGAACTCGAATGTCTTGTTATTAATTTTAATGTTTTAGAACAACGTATATAAATTGAACGTAAACTGCTGGCCAAAATCTTAAGGCAAATGAACATAAAGAAGAAATAAGCATTTTGCGTTGTCAGACTCAACCACTTATTTGCTGAAAGATCCAGTCATTTCCACAAAAGCGAGAACCTTCAGTCAAAAAGGATGCTCTCTCCAATATGCTAATGTAACCAGCTGCTGTTTGACGCCTTTGTATAACCTGAAGCTCCATTGTTCCATGGAAGGAGAAAGCACCCCAGATCATGATGGAACCTCCTCCACTGTGTCGTGTAGAAAATGTTTCTGGTGGGATATCCTTATCGTGCCAGTAACGCTGGAAGCCATCTGGATCATCCAGATTAAATTTTTTTTTCTCATCGGAAAACAAAACCCTCTTCCACTTTTCTACGTCCTTTTTCTACGGTTTTTAAAGCCTTTCTCTCGTAGATGCCGTCTTATTGTTCTTGAGCTGCATTCTGCATCCGTAAGGGCCTTAATCTGGTTCGACGATCGGCTGGTGTCTTACCGGACAACCCGTCGAATCCTCCTGCTCAACGCCGGCGAAATGTTCTTGGGCCTACCACTTGAAATTCTCGTTCCGTATCCTTCGGGGTCTTTTAAGAAATTTGCAACAACAGTTTTAATACGCCCAATCTCACCAGCGACGGCACGTTGAGAGAGACCTTGCTTTTGCAGCTCGACAATTCTGTTATGTTAAAACTGTATCAACTTTTTAACACATGCCATGTTTTTACCCAATGTAACACAGGAGATGTCAGTGGGAGATGTTGACAACGCTAATGCTTGAACACAAATGACAAAATTTCGTTACGTGTTTACCGATTAAAGCTTCGTTTCAGTATGGTCTTAAACTTTTGACCAGCTAGTATTTAAGCTAATTTCATAGTGCTCACATTTTCCCTGTTAAATGCTAAAAACGTTTTTTACTTTTATTTTCTCTTTTCTTATTTTCGTCTTTCGAAGCTCTACTCAAATAAGTGGTTGAGTCTGAAAACGCACAATGCATATTTTTCTTTATGTTAATTGGTCTTAAGATTTTGGCCAGCAGTGTATAATCTTTATTAAATAAGGACACATCTACGTCGTTATTATTAATTTCCAATCTTCCACCATAGTTGATTTTATTTACAAAGTTTAATTGATATTGTCGCTTCTCCTGTGTTTTTATCGTCACAGTACCGAGTGAGATCACCTTGATTACACACCCAACATTTTCTATGTGCTGCTTCAGTAATGACGTCAGTAAACCGGTTAGATTCAAAGTTGTGTCATCTGTTTCGTTTTGATTTGAAGTAGTAAAGCTAGTGAAGTATGACTCATTATTTCTAGCAAGTTGAACTTTCTGTATTTTCATGTGTTACAACTGTAGAATGTTTCGTCAACGATTTGCTTTATTAAGTGGCTCTAAATGATGTAATATGTTTGTTAAGAGGGTGGTAGCCATCAAGGTTGCACATCAACCTTGAACAAACAAGTTCAGCTACATTGTGAGCAATTTTGAATATTCGAAGTTTGGTAAAAATCAATGGGCAAAGAGATAGAGGTAGAGAGAAATCAGTAACAAGCCGAAACGTTTGCTTGTTTTGTTTCTACGGTGATTTTAAGTGTTTGTGTGTATTGTAAATACACCAACTTGTTTTACAACGAGTAGACTGCATAATTTTACTCTGAAACCTAATGGTTGGTTAATAAAGAACTGGAAGCAAATAGCAGGAGAAAATGTGCAACTTTAACACAGTCACTGTATGTAAAGCAGCAAAAATTGGATTTCATTGTGCAACATTACTCGCATGAAATGAACAGAGATTCTAATATAATACTTCTAACTTAAGTTAACAAGCGACATAGCCTTAATAAACATCAGCAAATATCTTTATTGTGAGAAAAGGAAATGAAAGTTGGACATCGGTAAGTTTCATTTGTCAAGGTAAAAGACGGTGAAGTAAAATAAGAGTACCATATCTAAATACCACATGGTAAGGAAAGGGAATATACATACCTTAGAAAATACCACTAATTACAACGGAATCAACAGAGAAATTAGGTGTTAGTAAGCATCGCTTTTGTAAGGGAACCAACTGACAGAAAGGTTTGTCAACCATCATTGTTTATTTGTGAAGTTACATTTTTTCTCGCCAAAACGTAAATATCGATGAAGAAATGATAACGTTGAGGCATAATCTGTGCTTTGCTTCATCACATCTGATCAGTTCTGGTTTGTGAAATAAAACATATAGATGAAATAGGTTTTATATCGTGGTGGTGTGTAAGCAGCTTGTTTAAAGAAAAAAATATTGGTCCCGTACGTCGTAATTAAATTACTGAAATTAATGTTTTGGTGAAGAAGGTAATTTATGGAATAAAGAAAATCATGTTAGTTTAAGGAATCATGATGGATAATTACTTGTGAAGGTATGTCACATGCTATTCAACGCATAAAGCATTTTAAATTATTAGCGCTGAGTGAAGAACCACACAATCGAAACCAAAGCAGCGCTACCGTAAATTAAACATTAGTGTTGTGAGGGAACTGACAGAAATTAGGAGTCGGTAAGCATCACTATTGTAAGGAAATCGGCAGAGAAGTTGGGTGCATTGAATTTCGGTTGATTATGCAACAGTCAGACTATCGTGGAGCCTCATCGTCACGGCCATCCAATGTGATGACCGTGCATCTTGACAATAGCCCTCCAGCGTAGTTTCCTTTGCATAAAGCACCTTTGCAAGGTTGTCGTGTCCGACACACATCATTCCTTGAACGCTTTCCTTATCCACCTAATAAACTAGGGTGACGATTTCAAAATACTCATTTCAACAGTTCGATCACAAAGAAAATACACTGGCGATGCATCTGGCGACTTTAATGACAATCAAATAATTTAGTACAGAATAGCGTGAATACTCATTTCATTTCGAAACGGCTAGAGGTATGTGGCAGTTGAACTGGAGCTCATACTCTGTTGGTTTATTTATATTGTGCACCGTTTAAAAAGGCCAGTGGTTGTTGTGATTGGATTTCTCCAGTTTTCTCTTTCATTACAGTATGTGCACTTTCAGTTATTACTGGCATGTTTAGGTCAAAAACAGGAACAGTATTTGTATTTATAACTAGTAAATTATTAATTCTACAATTGAATTTTGTTTCCGAATCCCATCAATCGTTTTAAGAATGTTTTTCATAGAATTTTGTACATACTTTCAAGATAGATACACACACACATATATTAAAATATTTTAAGCCACGTTACTTATTGCTGTTTGATTTTAAAACTAAAGTAGAAAATAAAATTTAATTCAACCTCGGTAGAGATAAATACATAAAAAATATCATGCTAATATTCTAGTACATTAGTAAATAAATAGTTCTTCTGAGAAAAGGCGGAACAATGTACTGGTTTGTTTTGAATTTCGCGCAAAGCTACACGAGGGTATCTGCGCTAGCTATCCCTAATTTGGCAGTGTAAGACAAGAGGGAAGACAAGTAGTCATCACCACCCACCGCTACCTTTTGGGCTACTCTCATACTAACGAATAGTGGAATTAACCGTCACATTATAATGCCCCCACAGCTACAAGGGCGAGCATGTTTGATGTGACCAGGATTCGAACCCGCGACACTAACAAGGTACTGTAGAAACATGATTTCTACAATAAGTATCATTGTGCTTACAAATCGGTTTTTGTTATTGATTTACTTTATGATCACGGTAACAACAACATGGCGCAACATCAGACATTTTTGTTGTTGAAAAAACAGTAATAAACGTTTTCGTTGCAGGTTTTGCCAGTTGTTGCATTTACAGAATACGAGTAATTATGGGATTTGCCGTGAACTCTAAAGGATCATAGATAAATCTTGAACATGTATAGAGTATATGATTGTTGGGAGTGTTGCTCTATTTAATTGAAAGTGAAACATTTGTCACGTCTAGCTAATGTAATCTCTGGTGGTAGATTGTTAGTTCAGTTCTGCCCGGGTTTTGTAAGGGACGCAAAAAAACCAAACATTTTCAGTTTGGTTTTAATGTAGTGAATATTATACCAAAACATCCAAAATATTGCATGTATATTCCAACCTATAAGTTCAATAATTTTTTAACTATATGGTCTGCATATTCCAACAAGATTGATTGCGTGGTATCTCAGGAGTTTGCTTTGTATGTAGAGGCTCAAGCATTTATTGACTAATTCTACGACTTTCAAACTGGTATAATAATAAGAGTAAATTTGTCTAACAAGAGATGGTGATCTCTTTGATTGGCTCTTCAAAGACATCTACCACTAGTCTAAAAACAGTGACAATCGAAAGATCTCTGCCACTAGAAAGAACTCTAGTCCGTTAGGCTTATGAAGTTCAACAGACGAATGTGGCTCTGTCTCAGCTGACAGATTGTTTTGATAGTTATTACGGTTCGGCTGTCTTTAACCGTATGTCATGCGGTAAACATTAGAGTGACTGTCATATGGTATTCGACAGTCATTCATGAAAAACGTTGATCTGTACAGAACACAAACAGTCAATGTTTATAACCGTTTGATTTGGCTGTTGAGTCATATCATACTTTCTGTGTTGTTTTAAATTGGCATCTGCTTCTATTTCGACAGTGCATTGCATGTCAGGAACAGTGTTTTTGTGGTAGGAGGTAGTTCCTTTGAACCTCGATAAAGTTTAATAGTATTTACAATGTACTTGAACGTTGTAACTAATCATATTAATGCCCAGAAGATCCGTGATGGGCATAGCCCATTCCGAGATGGTAATTTAATTTCGATCATTCTGTCGGCAATTAGATTGAAGGACATGAAAAAGATAATCATAACCTTTGACCAGCCAGTCACCTTTCACAGTCCAGTTCCGTTCAACGGCTGCAATCCTTATTTGCGAATCATTTACAGACGGTACTCAATTAATACATTACAATGGAGCAAAACGCCATCTGACGTTTTGTGAAGTTAATACTCCAGCTGTTCAGTAGTAACGGAGTAGGTATGCTAATGTGCTTTTTATGTTTTTCTGAAACTTAACTCCTGAGACATTGAGATTAGTCAGCTATTTGAAGCTTTAAACATTTCGACATATTCTTCTGAGAAACTCTATTATTAATTATCAATTAAAGTCCCCCGCTAGGACAGCGGTAAGTCTTTGGATTTACAACGTCAAAATCAGGGATTCGATTTTCTTCAGTGTGGCTTTGACTATAAAACACACGCACACAAACTCATAAATTAAGAGGAATAAAAATCGTATTATCTAATGTTAATGTTTTGCTGTTTATTAATATTTTCATGTAATTTCCATATATCTAACCGAACTGTTGATAACCGTAACGTATGCGTAACCACATAGGAGGATTTTTTCTGTCCACGTACTGAATAGTGGAATCATGTAAATTAACCGTTCGCATCGTGTGTTTTTTTCTTCCTATCGTTTTTTAAACTCAGGATCTTATCTTCAACCAAAGACAAAGTAGTATGTTTGTGTGGCAGGACAAGAACCAACATGTTCAGGTAATTATTTTATGGAAGTGTTGCATGCACTGTTGGAGAATCTACTGTATCTAAATGTGCAATCCATGAGATGGTGACATATTTCCATTAGGGGTTCTGAGTAGTCAAAGAAACACGGGGTTTCGGAGTGACCGCATCACTTTACCAGCAATGTCTTGTTTTTTATTCTGAATTCATTGTCTGTTTGAAACCTTGTTCCTTATTTTCTGCTCTGCTGGAAAGCGACTGTTGTCACTGCTGTCCTTATTCGCACCAAACATAATTTTGAGCGCTGCCACAGTATCTCTGGGCATGACAGATAGCTTTGCCTCAACAAGGCCTATCAGAAACACCATTGTGATCCTTTCCACAACGGGCCCGTCATGGCCAAGTGTGTTAAGGCGTTCGACTCGTAATCCGAGGGTCGCGGGTTCGAATCCCGGTTGCACCAAACATGCTCGCCCTTCAGCCGTGGGGCGTTATAATGTGACGGTCAATCCCACTATTCGTTGGTAAAAGAGTAGCCCAAGAGTTGACGGTGGGTGATGATGACTGCCTTCCCTCTAGTCTTGCACTGCTAAATTAGGGACGGCTAACGCAGATAGCCCTCGAGTAGCTTTGCGCGAAATTCAAAATAAACAAATAAACAAACCCTTCCCCAACAGCTCCATGTGTTGTAAGTTGAACATCTCAATGTTGCACATGTAAGTAATCAAGGAGATAATGATTATTGAGGGTAATATACCGAAGAGTTACGGTCAGCGGGGCTTGAAACTATCTTTTGAAGATCTATTAGACTCTGGTGCGAAAAGTAGGTGTAACAACAGCAAAGGAGAAGAAATCTCACCTAGCGGAACCGTCGATTATACTTCATTAACTGTGGTACGTCTGCTTCTGATGCAGCCAGTCAAAACGTGTATGATTTTGGCCCAATTTGGTAAATTATAGTTGTCGCGTATCATCGTATGTTAATTCCTTTATAGTGTCACCAAGCTAAGATGAATCCCTGATTTTTTACGACCATTTCCTGCCTACGAAGCGCCTTCAGTTGAAGGTGTTAAACTTCACGGTTTGAAAACAGTGATTATTTCATCCAGGTTAAATAATTGATTTAGGTACAAATATTTTTATAATTTAATTTTACTTTTTACATTAAAGATGGAAGTACAGTCAAAACAATGTGTTACTTATTTTCGAACGTGCATGCCCAGTGAAATAATGAACAAACAACAAAACAAAGATAAATTATTTCCAAAATGAGAAAATTTGATATTATTTCAGAAAATGAGTAACCTGCAATACCCAAAGGCTGCGGCACACTGATAACGGATACAATAACAGTAAAAAAATGACCTTTGACTTGATTAAGATAAATCATCGCAAACCTGGCGAATAACATGATCCAGAGAAGTATATTATACTGCTTTATTTTTATAACTGTAGTTTTACTTGACTTGGAAATACTGTGTTTCAGAAATAAACATTGTGTTACTGGCATGCCTTTTTGTATAGAACATAGTTGATTGAATACACTAGTTACCATTTGAGTTTTAAAACAGAGAAGGTATTTTGATTTCTAGATTTAGTGTTTTTCCGACAGAGTAATTATATTTTGGATGTTGAATGTGTTCATTGCTGTTTTCGATCAACTAATGATACTTCATTGGGCTTTCACTCAAAGTAACAATGTATATTATTATAAACTGTGGGGAAGAAAATCTAAATCATAAGTATGTCCAAGAGTAATCTTAGCTGAACAACTGAGATCTAGGTTTAAAAAAAATCAAAAGAAAACGTCATGCATATACACATACCTAAATAATATTCGTGTATGCACGCTTTAATATTCTGATATATTGTATTTGCAGTAATGTTTGGATTACAATAACTCTGTCGTTGCGGTTTTGCTAAAATAATAAGTAACAAGTTATCCTTTCCGGTTACGTACGAGGTAAAAACATATGGAAAGAGCAGAAACTTAAGTTTGTTAACTTTCACGCATTGGTGACAGAAGGAGTGGTCAGAGGTCATTGACAACCTTAAATACAAGCTTATCTGTCCAGTGGCATAATCAACCAGCTGCGACTTCACAATATTAACACTGCGTGGCCCCATAAATGTTTTTTTTTTGTGTTTTTTTTTGTTAATATTTGTTTATTCCTTTTGCTCCTTGGGGCATCATTTTATATCCCGAATCACAGACGCTTTTCTGAAGTCTACTATACCCCTTTGAGAGTCTGGCGACCCTAGTGCTGTCACACGGTTAATGAGTTTCATAACTAACACCTATATCCCCACACTGTCCTCTTCCCATTTGGGAAGAACTGTGGTGTTAGAATGTTAATAGCTAGAACCGTTTCCTTGGGCATTAGTCGTAGCGGTGTCAATTATCAAGAAGTTACAAACACACTTGTGGCCCTTCGCAACGTTGTGATTTACAAATTATCGTGAAACCGTTTTTGTGCAGCCTTGGAATTTAATTCCCATGTGGAACAAACTGAACGACGGATAACATTTTCTAACGTTACGTTGAACAAACTAAACGACGGATAACATTTTCTAACGTTACGTTGGAGAAACGTGCATGTCTTACCACAATGCAATTCAGTGTAATGACGTTGTCCCACATCATGAACTTGACCTTCATCACCCAATTGTACTTTGTATTTATACAAACAAAAAAAACCCACAAAAACACAACTTGCTGATTAATAACTCATTGTATAAACATGAACCAAACATTTCAGTTATAAAACATCCTTTGATATATATGTATATCAGTGAAATTAAATAATTTACATCTAAATGAAGTTAAATGAATAAACTGAATCATGAGGAAAGACTGCGTTAAGAAAAGAAAATCCAAACCTCTGATTAATTATATTATAACCATAAAATATTCAAGCCATAAACCAAAACAGATGAACATGATTTTATCAAAAATAGGATCCCCTAGGATCCCTTTTTTTTTAATGTGCAACGTATTTAAAAAAAAAAAATCATGTAAATGTGTTTTGGTTTATGGTTTGAATACTTTATGGTTATTATTTTTTTTTTCATTTACATTTATTTGAGCTTAATTTTCACTTCATTATTGGCCGTTTCACTTTAATGTTTCAAAAGCTTGTTCGAATGGAATTGTTTCAAGCGTACAACTTTTTCTCCTTGAAACGTTATTTAGAAGAGAAAAATAAAATTGAATTGTCTGGGATTTTTCTGTTTTTATCCGTGTGCAAAACTAAACTTTTAAAGTTAAAGGGTTTCAGTACTTAAAAGCACGTTTGTGTGTAGAGATTTGTACAATGTAAAACATGTTTGTGTGTATGTTCCGAAGGTTTATAATATACAAACCTGTTTGTTTGTATTCCTATATATTTGTAGTATAAAAATCTGTTTGTGTGTTCCTACAGATGTTGATGCACCAATGTGTAGTTTGTGTAACACTCAGATCACAATTATTTGGACTAGCCACATTTTACTATTCTTTGTCATCGTTGTTGATTCACAACGACGGCACCATTTTCACCATATTCTGTCCCAAGGTTTATCCATAACGTTAGACAGTATTATTGGTAAATGGTGGCACTGTCCATCTTGGTAATGTTTTTTAGTTTTTTAAAGGCCATTCATATTTTTAATGCCACTTAAGTATTTTAATTTATACTTTACACCTTTTTAATGTGGCTCCCTTTTAAAAATCACAGTTCATCTTGTTCGATTTGAAATTAGAAACTGGCCGTAACATTAAATAACTCGGAACCGGGACTAGAAAGGCCAACTTCAGGTGACTGACGGTGGTTTTTGTACTTACCTGTTAGTCTTCCTGGCGAGTTGTGATTATTACAGTTACGCTATAGAAAGTCCTTTATAACTTGAATTATTGTTGTTTTTCTCTTGACGTTTTAGACTAGATGTAAACATTGGTTTTATGCTATTTATGTTTTTTTAACCTTAATTTTTTTATGAATTTTACTAAATATAAATTTAACTTTCTTTCGGACGTTTGGCGCAGATAGCCGAGCCGCTTTGTGCCATAAAACACTAAATCAACCAACCAACCTACAGATTTGTAGTCTAGAGCCTGTTGACCTGTACTTGAAAATGTTTGTCGTGTAGAAGTATGCGTATGTGCATTCTCAGTGGTTTGTAATGTTGACGGATATTTGTGTGTAATCTCAGATGTTTTTAGTATATAAACATGTTTGTGTATTTCCAGGGGTTTTTAGTTTAGAAGCGTGTTTATAAGTATTCCCACGGTTTTACAGTGTATGGAATCGCAAATATATATTGCAGGGTGGAACCATGCTTATGAATGCCACCAGGGTTACCACTCATTGTTATTCTTTCTGGCAGCTTACCTGTTCAACTTCGTCTTCGTTCTGTTTCATTATGATGGTGACGCGCCACCAGTGAAAAATTGTGACCTTGTGAAATAATCCGAATTTAGATCTATTCATATCTCTTAATAAGCAAAAAGGAATGTGACCCGTGGGCGATGATGGGTTGGGACCATAATGTTATTTCTTGGTAAATAACCCACGTAATGATGCTTTAAAATAATAGGTAACGTAGTAATTTGTTTATGTTGCGTATGTTCAGATCTAGCCCTTAAGGTATTCGTTGTAGTTTTGTTGTGTAGCCTTAAGACTGTAACAGGATACGCTACATGCCTTACCCTCGCCAAGGTTTTGTTAATATTCCTTCTCAATTATATATTCAGGACAACTGGCGAAATTTAAATAAATTTGCTACATAAAGTTATTCGAATGTGCATATTATTTTCTAGGATAATAGTAACGCAAGTTGTATACTACACATGTTCGTTTCTAAGATAAGTGTATAGCTGAACTTAAGTGTGGTGTTTTAGAAAAAAAAAAATTATCTGAGTGATAAAGCCTTAGCACTTTTAATGTGGAAATTGTGCAGGGCATGGCTCGTGGTTCGCGACCCACTGACGCAAAAATTTTGTTTGCGCTTACGTGCATTATAACAATGACGGATGGATTCCATTCTTACATCAAACAAGTGTAACTGCGCAAAATCCTAAAACAAACTAAGGTGAAAATTAATTATAAAATAAGCATTGAACATGTGTTTACGTTCAGTTATAGGTAAACCATGTAGAGTTTACGGCTGCTGTAATTCAAACTTTCAGAGTTATAATGTGTCGCTTTTGTTGTTACACTGATTCGCGATTTGAAATGGTAACCAGCTATGAGAGAAGTAAGTATAGAATACTCTGTAAACATAATTATTTGTTACTGTGCATCAGTTAGTCTGTATGTCGAGATAACCCGGCTAGTGTTATCTACATAGATATTTCGAACGTTGTCTTTGGGTCCGGCATGGGCAGGTTATTAGGGTACTTGACTCGAAAACTGGAGATCTCGTGTTCGAATCCCCATCCCACCAGACATGTTCGACCTTTCAACCGTGGAAACGTTAATGTCGGTCAATCCCACTATCTGTTGATGATAGAACAGCGCAAAAGTTGGTGGTTGGTAGTGATGACTAGCTGCTTTCCCTCTAACCTTTCACTGCTAAATTTGTTTGTCCTCCAAAATACTCTGTCGAACGCAATTATCAATATATTTATTGCACTCTGGACTACATATATCATGTTTGTTAAAATATGTTGATTGTACTTGTGCCAACTGATCCAAACAGGTTTGTGGTATAGACGTTGTAAAAATGCGTATATTGTACTCTCAATTGATGGTGTTCAAAATTTTGTGTTACACACTTTGTGCTCGTGTAAACACGTTCATTATACTATCGACACAACTGTTGTAGACAGATTTGTAGTACAAACGTTATCAAAATGTATTTCTTTATACTCTAGAGTGATGGTATCAAAAATTGTGTTACTGTTTTAAAATACATTTATTACTCTCTCGACAATTACAATGCTAAAATCGAGGGTTCGATTCGCCTTGGTGGACTTAGCAGATAGCCCGATGTGGCTTTGCCATAAGAAAACACGCACACACACACTCGACAACTGCTGTAGACAGGTTTGTGATAGACATTGTCAAAATGCGGTGTTTATATACTCGATTAATTATATCGAAAATTTTGTGGTGTACATCGCGTTTCTCAAAATACATTTTTGTACTCTCGACAAACTGACACAGTCAGCGGTAAAATGCGGGTACTATTCTCTACCATGTTGATATCCACAGGTTTGCGTTCGTCAAAATACGTTTATTATAACTCTCGATCACTCGTGTCGAAAATATTTTGTTCTACGTCGCGTTTGTGGATATCTACTAAAAACATTATACGTTCAGTCAGAGATGTTAGGAAATTTTTCTGTGTATACTTTGTAAAACATGTTTCAAGAACGGCTTGCCTAATTTAGATCAGAACTTTCCCTTAATCTAAGAACTAGTCAGATAGGTTGTGTCGAAATGGGGTCAAGGTGACAGCAATAAACTATCGAGCTTTTAGTAATAATGACTGTGAAGCTTGAAAATTAATAGATTGAGACCTTTGCCGTTAATTACTTGAAACACGAAAAATGTGTGTTCACAAAAAGCAGGTTTCTTTAACATATAACAAGCCACTTTTGAGATTGTTACTAATATTTACAACCGAATGGAAGGCTAGGAACAGGTTGTAGGAATTATACATGTATATTCCTTAGCTGTAACAGACGTATCTTGTATATATGCAGTTTGTTTATTGATGGCGTTACGGACAACTTAATTTTAAAGAACACCAGGGATTTCTTTTTATCAACACTTTTGTGAACGTTTTTATTCTTTCTTAGTTTGTTTTTCGACTTGTTTCCATTAACAGTGTATTTTATATATATATATATATATATGTGTGTGTGTTAATTTCAGGCCAAATTAGAACGAGTGTTAGGTTTAACTGTTTCCAGTAACGCGGCTCTTGACTGTGATCCTCAACAAAGTGTTGTTGCCTACCCTGCTGGGTAAGTTTTTTTTTGTTGTTTTTTTTTTAGTTTGTGTTGTGTAAACGTTTGTGCATGTGACAAAAGAGAGAATGTTTTTATTAGTTACAGAACGTGTGAAGTGTGTTGCAGGCGAAGTGAATAAAAGCTCCGCTCACATTGCTTTTGTGGTTCCCATTATAAAAACAATGTGTGAAGAGAAACGAAGTTACTTCTTGAAAGCAACATTTTCAGAACACTAATTACCCTTTGTCAGATTAATGAGACTAGGCGATCTGATTTGATCTGTATAATAACACAAGCCTGCAATGGTTTTATTTTTAAAAATTTTACATGTTTCACAATAATTCCTGTACGCTGAATTCGAAAAATGATATCCATTTTTCTCCATCACGTACAGATTTTTCACAAGATGTCATGTATACCTTTGTGTAAGTGAATCATTTCGATTCAAATCGGGCCTCATTTTGTTACGCTGAAAATATTGTCAAAGACTAACTGTAGATTTCTCTGGATCAGCCACGACGTGAGTCTTCTCGATCGTGCTGGAACCCTAACGTAACAATAAAAAATGTTCGTTGTGGTAAACAAAATAATAATTTGACCAAAGTAATAGTTTTTCTTTTCTTCGCGATTTGTAAAAAACAAAAATAGCGTGTTTTTTCTATTCTGAAGGCTGCTTAACTGAATTATGTAAAAATCAGTTATAACCAACACTACTTTTACGAATTTTAAATTCGCAGGCCTGTGTTGTGTTATCCTAGCCTGACTGAGGGTCGTTATCCGATATGTCACTTTACAATAAATACTTTTTCAATGTTGTCTCATTTAACACATTATTCCGTGTTATTTTGCAGTGTATTATAACCATTTTGCTGAATAAATGCTGTACATGGTTTGCATCGTTGTTATTTTTTATGGGTGGTGGGGTAAAGAGACCGTATATATGCCTGAAATGTTGTTTATGTTTTGCAAGTTTTATGTTGTTTCTCTTGCACATAATTTACCTTATATAAGTGCATAGGTTTTATTTACACGTGCACCAATTGTGCAACTGTTGGTGTACAACTTGCTAAAATGAAATGAAATATTTTATTTATGAATTAAATTATAAAACAAAAATCAGTTCGTTATTATTTTATGCAACTCGAATGCAGTTATCTGCTAAGACAAACGGAATACAACACTAAATATTTAAAATCACGAAATACAGTTGTGTCAGTGTAAGTATTTGTTGTAATGATTTTTAGGTTAGCATATAATAAATTTATACTGATATTTATATGAATACTCTGCTGGTCCAGCATGGCCAGGTGGTTAAGGCTCTCGACTAGTAATCTACAGGTCGCGGCTTCGAATCTTCATTACACCCAAACACACTTTCCCTTTCAGTGGAGGCGTTATAATGAGAGGGTTTATTGTAAAAGAGTAGCTCAAGAATTGGCAATGGGCGATTAAATTAGGGACGTCTAGCGCAGATAGTTCTTGTGTAGCTTTGCGTGAAATTGCAAAAAACAAACAAACAATACTCTGCTGAAACTTTTAATAATAAAGTTTAGATGGAGGCCCAGTGGGTAAAATGACAGTGTCGTAAGTGCACTTGTCATCTGCCTGTCATAACACACGTCCTATTTTAACTGTAATAAATAATTACTGTATAGCATACTGGACCTCACAGATCATTCATCTTCCCCTGTTTTTAAAGGATCAATTGATTAGCTGTTACGGTCGTCGTCTGTAAATCCTACAGGGTGTAAAGTTTGCATGGGAATGTTGATTTTAATAAGTCTACTTTCTATGTTATAATATTTGATCATGTAATTGGAGGTCACCTTGAACTAGCTGTAATGTTGAATCTGTATTCCACCAGGGGAGTGTTCTATAGATAAGACTTTTTTTTTATATAGTTTTCTGAATCCACCATTATGTGGTTCCTGAATCGATAGTTTAAATATCTAGGAGTTGAAAAATTAATTCTTTACATATGAAAGGCGCTAATGAGTATTGGTCATTGAAATCTCTCAGTTAATGACGAAACGTAGATAAACTTTGGTATTATGGTACATTTGTATACAACTTATTACCGTATATTATTTTATTCGGATTTCATGCTATCTATTTACAATGACAGATGTCAGCGTGTCCAAGGTTAGAACTAAAAAAGGAAGCGAAGTGTTAGGTTTTACCACGTTGAATATACATGGACACGTTCATCTCCCCAGGTACCCTTACTTACGTGTATCATGCGGCATATATGTATATTGTTTAATCAGTTAAGTCATTACCTAAATGTTTAGTTATACGCCGACATTCACATAAAATGGTGTGACGTCTGTAAATCATGTTTAGGTAGAAGAAATATATGCGGACATCCAATGCAAAAGAAGAATCTGTCGCTGTTTCAGTTTGACAGTGTGGTTACTGAAAAAACAAATCTCAGTGTGATGCAGTATATTTGTATGTACCTAGCTATGTATTATTCTGCGCTGCATATAGATTGGGTAATTCCGTCTCTTTGGTCGTTTTCCAGAAAAGAGGCAGACAGGATCTTTAATATAAAACATAATTCCCTGTTACCTGTTTATTTCCAAGGTACGTCACGCGAAATACGCGTCAGATTTTCCGGAGATTAGACGGATGCGAACAACGAGTTTAGCGTATTAATTTCCAAAGACCAAAGTGATGTGCGTTTCTTTTAAAGCAAAGTTTTTGTTCTGTCTGTCCGCGTTAAAAATAGAACCCGGTACTGAAGCCCAGCAAATAAGTGTTTAAAAGTTTCAAGTCAAGTAAAACTGTTTCGTGTATAATGTTTGGCCAACTTCACATGATTTCGTACTTTTTCCTCTCCTAATGGTTCAATTTAGAAACTCAGTTATAAGATAACCATTTTCTGCACAGTGTTTTTTTGTTTTTTTTCGAATTTCGCACAAAGCTACACGAGGGCTATCTGCGCTAGCCGTCCCTAATTTAACAGTGTAAGACTAGAGGGAAGGCAGCTAGTCATCACCACCCACTGCCAGTTCTTTTACCAAAGAATAGTGGGATTGACCGTAACGTTATAACGCCCCCACGGCTGAAAGGGCGAGCATCTTTGGCGCGATGGGGATGCGAACCCGCGACCCTCAGATTACGAGTCGCACACCTTAACACGCTTGGCCATGCTGGGCCCCTGCATAGTGGAAGAAATAAAATAATCTTTTGTTTTTTTTTGTTTGCGCAAAGCTACACAAGGGTTATCTGCGTTAGCCGTCCTTAATTTAGCAGTGTTAGACTAGAGAGAAGGCAGCTAGTTATCACCATTCACGGATAACTTTTGGGCTACTCTTTTACCGACGAATAGTGTGATTGACCATCACATTTAAACGCTCCCACGGCTGAACCCGCGACCCCCAGATTACGAGTCGAATGCCTTAACCCACCTGGTCATGTCGGCTCCCCCTCCCAAAAAAAACATTGAAAATCTACCTGCAGTAGTGAGAAATATATATACAACACATAAACCCAAAAAAGATGTGTATTTTCGTTTTGTTCTCAGAGTGTGTGTCTAAAAATGAAGGTTGGAAAACTAGGGCTATCTATTTTGGCCGAGTAATTTAACGTAAAACAAAGCAACAACGTTAAAATATCATTTTCCAATGAATGAGGTCCATTGTGTGGCCAGATGGTTAAGGAGCTCGACTCGCAATCTGCGGGTTACGAGCTCAAACATGGGAACATTATAATGTGACGGTCAGTCCCACTGTTTGTTGGTAAAAGAGTAGACCAAGGGTTTAATGGTGGTTTGTGATGACTAACTGCCTTCCCCTCTAGTCTTTCGTTGCCAAATTAGGGACGGCTAGCGCAGATAGCCTTAAGCTTTGCACCAAATTCAAACCAAAACAAACTGATTAATGAAGTTCATTAAATAATGATAACATCTGTATGAAACGTGTAGCTTGTGAGAACGGGTCATTATAATACAAAATCATTCCATATGCGTGCATCAGAAATGTCTGTTTATTTTTTAACTATAAGAATAGAATTTCTATTTTCCTTATGGGTGTAAGAGTTTTATGTATAGAGCCATAGTAAGCAGTATTCCAATGGTCGCGTGATAAGATAAAAGGAAGATAAACATGACAAACCAAGTTTTTATTAAGGTGATTTGTATCCAGCTGATATTTGAACCTGTAACTAATGAGCAAACCGAACATCTCTTGGGTTGCCTAGAGACCAACGCAATTATGCAGACACCGAAGATGATTAAAGTTATTTCTCAGTGGGTTAATTGGCGCTACCCTTTATGAGTTTGGTCAGAGTGAGCCAATCAATATCACAAACTGTTCATGTTCCTAATATAGTGTTGTTGTTTTCAGGATGTGGGTAGGTAGCCGGGAGATGGCTAAAATATATTCTTTAGTCCTGAGAGTTAAGACTGTGAGGTAAAACGACATTTGTATTGTATTTCACAATATACTGAGTGTTAAATACTTTAAATCAGCACGTGTTTTAAGCATCTGTATTTACAATTAAACGGGATACAAGGTTAAAATCAGTACACAATCAGTTAAACATCACAATAGTTATTAAAACAGGGACTTGCCCCAGAAGACACTACACATGTTTCAGTTTTCTGTAATGATGTCATGGAACTCCGAAACATGTGTAGTCTGTTGTAATAACTGTTTATTGTGTAATGATTTTAACGTTGCATCCCCGTTGCGCCAAACATGCTCGCCCTTTCAGCCGTGGGGGCGTTATAATGTCACGGTCAATCCCACTATTCGTTGGTAAAAGAGTAGCCCAAGAGTTGGCGGTGGGTGGTGATGACTAGCTGCCTTCCCTCTAGTCTTACACTGCTAAATTAGGGACGGCTAGCACAGATAGCCCTCGAGTAGCTTTGTGTGAAATTCAAAAACAAAACAAACAGTTTTAACATTGCCTTCCTTTTAACTCAAAATATACTAAGTGTTGTGTGAAAGCATTATATTACTTCCCTCTAGTCTTTCGTTGCCAAATTAGGGATGGCCAGCGCAGATAGCCTTTAGCTTTTCACGAAATTCAAACTAAAACAAACTGTATGTAGTTTTTCACTAAGTTAAAAGCTAGTAGTTGGTTTATTGTATGAACAACTAACATTTAAAAATTCAATAGAATCCCCGGCTTCATGGCTTCTTCCTTTTCTTAACCAAATCTTCACTGAACAGTACCTTTAAACTCACGCTTAAAAAAAAAAAAAATATTGCACCACAATGTGTAATCCTGGGTGTGTTATAAGGTTGGCGGTCATGTCCTACTCTTTTAATTACAGTGGTTCAACAGTTATCAGTGGAAAGTGTTCATTAGCTGCCTTCCTCCTGGTCCATCAGTTCAAAATTGGAAACAGCTATGTGTGGATAGTCCTTGATTAGCTGTGCGCGAACATCAGAAACAAGCAGACTAAACAGCTAATATCTAGATATAAAACTTGTATATAAACAAGTTGGTTCTTATTTTACACCCGTCACAAAACGTGGAAGTGTTTATTTTCTAACCAAAGGAAATTAACTGCTGTTCGTTGGTTTTCATCATAAATATTTCGTCACTACGCTTCAGAGGCATCTAGTGGTAATGACTCTTATAAGCCTAATCAAATCTTGTCACTTATCGAATCCGTCGCATTTAGAAACAAATAATGAACATTCAACTTAATTCACAAACCTTGAACCTCCCTTTAAATAAAGCTTACTAGTTGTAAAAGACCATTCTGGACTTTAAAAGTTGCGTTTTAAGTGGGGAGATGATGGATCTCCGCCAGTTTGGATCGTGGTGCGCTAACCATGTGGCTGATGCAATAATACCCTTGCTGTACATGGCATTAAATGTCACTTTCTTTTGACGTCAGCTTCACGTGTTTTGCTGTCAACATCCTCGCTCAGCCCGTATTTGTGACGTTAAATCGTTCGTAGATGGCTTATTTATCTCAACTCGATCTTTGGGGCCTCACTTGATTTCCTATACCAGATTTCATCGAAATTGGTCCGTCCACTTCCTAACAAGAATTTGTGAATACAACAAAGGAAGACAGCTAATTTTGGTTTATAATATGCGACTACTCATTTCTTCGCAGCATTTTATAACCGTCATATTTTTCATTTATCATTCGAATTTTATCTGATTTGTACTAGGAGCTCATAACACTTCTTGTTTTCAGAGTTCGTTGATGACAGAGTAAATGCACTATATTCGACGCTTACTACAGCTGAAATAGTACTATGTCCTAAACTCTGGTTTCCATTTCTAGATTCTCGGTTGTTTTTAAAGGACATAAGTGTACCAAAGTTTAAACATTCCAAAGCTCTTATAAATTCTTAATAACCTGGCGTTTGCTCCGGAATGATTTGAAGGTTAGCGTCTCTGACTGTGGATCCGAAGTTCTAGATTCGCATCCCACTACCGCATAAATGTTCTCCACATTTAGGGGTCGTGGGTGTTTTATGAATGAACGTCAATTTCTACCGTTCGATTACAGTAGCCCCAAATTTGGTGATGAGTTCTATTCTAAATCGCGTACTGTTATCGCAGATAGCTCTAATTTTGTGCGAATATTTGTAACAAATTTAAGTATTCATTTAACAGATTGCCAGAGTTCTTTTATTCACAGAGTTTCTCAGCAGTTTTATGTCTGCTTTACCAGCTTTTTAAGCTTTCTTCAATCGTGCAGTTAAGTGAAGTCGTTCAAAAACTTTTAGTCCGTATAGCTCAAAGCACAAAATGTTTTGAACCGTATCGATTAAAGCTTTTTATATTTTTTCATTCAAATTCATATGTATTAGCCTGTTCAGTAAACATAGTTTTTAATGTTATTTCCAGTAATTGTATATTTAAACTCATCTTCTATTGGGCCCGGCATGGCCAGGTGGTTAAGGCACTCGACTCGGAATCTGAGGGTCGCGGGTTCGAATTCCCGTCGCACCAAACATGCTCGCCCTTTCAGCCTTGGGGGCGTTATAATGTCACTGTTAATCCCACTATTCGTTGGTAAAAGAGTAGCCCAAGAACTGGCGGTGGGTGGTGATGACTAGCTGCCTTCCCTCTAGTCTTACACCACAAAATAAGGAACGGCTAGCGCAGATAGCCCTTGAGTAGCTTTGCGCGAAATTCAAAACAAAAAAAAACAAACCCTCTAGTCTTACACTGCTAAATTAGGGACGGCTAGCGCAAATAGCTTTGGTGTGGCTTTGCGCAAAATTCAAAACAAACAAACCAGTCATCTTCTATCTCACATGTTGCTATTATTACTACTATTCCTGTTCCTTTACGTTCTATTTTCTTTTCTCTTTTTGTAGATGTGAATGTTTTCTGAATTTCTGTGCGTTGATGCCTTTTCACTGTGAATGCCTTAATTCGTACTGATTCGAACTTGTACTTTGTGCATCGAAGTCAACGATAAGCATTTTCTGCTTAATCAACGTAATTGTCAGTGTCAGATTCTATAAATTACATTTTCGTCTGGTCAACTACACAGCGTGGGGAAATACAAGGACTTTTATAAAACGTGCTTTTGAACCGTCGTGACATAGACTTCTGTAATGATTGAAATAGCCTATGTAATTACTCTTCCATAACTTGTTTAGAAATAGCTTTTTTCGGGTATGTTATTGTTATAAATTTTTCATACAGTGTTTGCACGTAGTTATGACGCTGTTCGGCTTTAGGATAAAAAGGTAGCGTACAAGAATTTACCTGATTTCCATGAATAGTTATATGTTTGTGGGATGTAACGTGGTCAAAAGAGAGACTCAAAAAACCTATCCGTTCCACGAAAACATACCCACCTCATTAATCTATTTCCAGTGACTTCCACAGTGGAGGCAACACACACGAAACTTCCAACTTTTCTGTTCGTACAGAAGAGTGAATATCGAGATACATCTGATTATATGACAGGATTACTCTTATCATCGTTGCACTACTGTAAGGTCATTTTTCTTTTGTTTCCTGGACTAGTGGTTTATGGATGGAACAGTAGTTACCAAAGTTGATTTCACGTAGCCGGCTGCCCATTGTTGTTAAATTGGATGGCATGTTTGATGTAATCAGCTAATTGATGTACAATTTATCTCTTATTTGGCTTCAAAATTTCCCCCTCTTTGAATATATATAATTTTTGTTTTTGGTATTTCTGCAACGCTGTATAATCTCGTACGATGACCACGTTCGAATTATTAGTCAGTTCGTTCTTTTTTGCTGTCGAGACTTCAGCTAATTGAGTCCTGAAAAGAATGTCACGTTTGAAGTTAGACATAATCTTCTTCGTTTAAGTAAAGACTTTGAAAAACCAAAACATGCTTATGTTGCTATAGTGATACAACAGTGACATAATTCCTCGTCTGTTTACTTACCAATTAGTTGGAAAGCTCAAACAAAAATAATTTCTATTCCAACAATATCTTGGCATGTGTGTATATTTTTAGTTGTTTTTACGTACACTCGTATTTGTGTATTTCAACTTGTGTATTCTGAAGGAGTTTTTCTTTTTTCTTTTTTGTAGACACGTACCAGTTTATATTGTGTGTATGCGTATGCCATCATGTTTCTATTTTGTGTATATGTCATCATGTTTATATTCTAAGTCTACGGATTTACAACTTTAAAATCAGGGGTTCGATTTCCCTCGGTGGACTCAGCAGATAGTCCGATGTGGCTTTGCTATAAGAAAACACAAACACGTTTACATTCAGTATTATGAACCACCATCGTGGTTCATAATAAGGATTGCAAGAAATTACAGAAAATCTGAATTGAACGTTCGGAAAAAAAAAACACCACCACCTTAAACAGTAAAGATGCAGCTTACAAAACATTAAAAACCCTTTACTATTAATTGCTGTGGCTATACATATATAAAAATGTAGAATAAAAACATGCACGTTAAACTTGCAAGGAAAGTAAAACCCGACATAAAAAATATCCTGCTTGTAATTCTTATCTTGCCAGCCTACAACAGAAACGGCTTGCATCCAAACCTTTTGTAGAATACTAAATAAGGTACTGTAAAGGTCGTAGAGGTTTCGAAAGGTCAAATTGTTTTGTATTTTACGTAATATAAATGTTGTTTATTTTAACAACTTGTATATTAAATATTAAGAGAAAACTGGTGTTTATAGGCATTTCTAAACTCACTGGCTGGAAACGAAATAGATGTTTGTAGTTTGAGTCAATAATCTCTTCAGTCTTTTCCAATCTTATTATTATTATTATTTTACGATCCTTATTTGCAGGTATTTTAAATTTCCAATATTTTTAATCATCTTGTATAGATGTCATGTTTATATCGGTATGCGTATTATCGTGTGTGTTTTTTATGTGTGTGTCACCAGGTTTATAATCGGGAGAGATATATGTTCGTGTTCGTTTTATGTACTGATGTTAGAGGTTTATATATATATATTATAAACGTGCCAGACGAAAGGGCTATTTCTATTACTGGTGGTTTGGTACTGTAACTACATCAGCCAGACACTTTGAAGGTCGAGTTTTAATGACAAATGTACTCTGCTTCGTGAAGAAAATTGTTTTTTTGTTTTGTTTTTTGAAATTTTGCGCAAAGCTACACGAGGGCTATCTGCGTTAGCCGCCCCTAATTTAGCAGTGCAAGAGTAGATGGAAAGTAGCTAGTCATCATCACCCACTGCCAACTCTTGGGGTTCTCTTTTACCAACGAATAGTGGAATTGATCGTAACATTATAACGCCCCCATGGCTGAAAGAGCGAGCATGTTTGATGTGACAAGGATTCGAACGGCTCCCTGAAGAAGAAAAGTACACCTCTCGAAAGTGCTTGGGTTACAATGTTTTTATGATTTCTTATCAAAACTTATTTAATCTACATGTTTCTTTGACAACATAAATGTAGAAGCAAATCTCTCTCATTAATAGTTCATTCAGTGTCTTTACTGTAAAGCATTTAGTTTACGTCAGAGTGTTTGTAAGTTTATTGGATTTATCTGCTAATTATCGTAGCAACGAGGTTACTTGTTGTACATTCATGTCTGTTATTTTCTTGTATTTGCATCTATTTTCTAGTGGTATTTTAACCACGTTTATTGTATGGTTTGTTATAAATCGTCATAGTCTTAAGCCTTTTTTATTCTTAACCAATACAATTTGTGGAAGAAAAAAAAGTTTTGAAAATTTATATTACTTTTTTGGTTAAAAACATCTGTCAGATTTCTCTACTCTTGATTCATGGAACATGTTTTCATTAATATTTCCTGGTACCTCTAAATTGAAGTTGAGTGTAACATTATGAACAGGAGAACAACATGCTATATAGTTGTCATAATTTGATTATTTTCACCTGTAAAAATGAATACCTATTTATCCACGAGTCAGCTTAATATTCTGATGTATTAATTTCGACATCATTCAGTCTGCCTTACTAAATGCCAACCTCAAACGTGTTTGTACATTAAGTTAAATCCATTTTATCTTTATTTTACCCATATTTCGTATTATACAATTCAGTATCTGTTGTTTCAGTTATTCATATATCTACATTAAACCAAGACGGGGGGATATATCCATTGACGTTTGGGAACTGTTTTTTTTTAACCTACTTACCTAGTTCCCATAGTCAGAGAATTTTGCCCTTAAGTTTCATGTCATGCAAGGTCATTGTGCGAGTAATGAGATACATATTTGTGGGTTCGATGCGGTGCCTTCAATGTGGTGTTTTCTGTTAATTATCTTTCGATAACTCAATCACGAAATATTTTTACGGTAGTATAAAAGTGGTGGTGTGATTGAAGACGGTGTGGAGGAAAATGTTCCTTTTGTTATTGTTGTTTATATGCCAGTCTAGGCTATTTTATCTGTGGTTTGTTCATATGTATACACCATACCGACTTGTCCTCGAATATAGTCAGCTTATGTAAAGTAGTAGTAAATACACTGATTTTATTCTTGTACGTTAAACAAATTACTCGAAATAGACTGGAAACAGTATAATTGTTTCAGTGATCAAAACTCGCATACTGTGAAACAGGACTAAAAAGTCACATGACTTATAAGCAAAACGCTATTGATCAGACCTTTCAACCGTAATATATATTAGTCATTAAATTCGTAAATGAACTGCTTCTTCTAATGACCAGTTACCTGACAATATTGAAACTCTGCTATAAATCGGATGGAAAACAGCTCAGAAAAAGTTGTTGGCCTATTTTTTTACTCCCTGGGCTGGACTTTAGGCCTTAACGTAATAACGTAATATATATATATATGTGTGTGTGTGTGTGTGTAGTAATTTAGTAAGGCTTCCAACAGTTGAAGGAAGTTTTTATAGATGATGACATTTGTTTTCTCTTTCTCCTGTCACGTTTGGATGCACAATTGTGTTAAGAAGAGTTTAGTGACGTGGAGATTGTTGTAAGTAATTACTATGTTATTAAACTTTGTTCTCAAGTTTATGAGACGGGCGTATCCAAACATTGGCGCTAGAACAATTCTTATAGTGGTGTGCTGAAACCTACATACTATTGCCCATATGTGATAGAAATCAAGTATTCGGTTGTTATATTAAAAGTGTTAATGAAATGAAATTATAAACACGTATGTATCTTTTTAAGCAAAAACTAAAAATATAATCGCAGCACGATTACTATTCAACAATGAAAGCAAACAAGTCAAAGAGTAAACCAATCTATCCGATACTACACACTTCTCACCCAGAGTGAATTAATATAATTTTTTTTTTCTTGGGATCTACTAATAAATATGTAGTAGCACAGCAAGGTTGACAAAAATTTTCATAATGTGCTTTAAAAACAAATCACTTTTTATTTGTGCAGTTCTGTGTGAATTATCGACAAGTGTGTGGGTGTTAATTGTCACTGTAATAACGTAGGACTGAAAGGGGACTCGCGAGCGTGTGGAAACTGGCTTCTCAGAATTTAAATCTTATGGTAGTTTGTTCCATTTATGGTGGTTTTTCACCATACAATCAACGCACTTCTAGCAACAGTACATCACAGCACATCCCTTCTTCGAGCAGAGAGCGTCGTCCGTGGTGGCTGCGTCTCTATATCTAGTTGGCCGTTGGTTTTGACAGCTGCCGTTGTCTAATCAGTCTGTCAGTTATAAATTATGTACGCGTACAGCGAAAGGCTTTCGGGTATCATGGCTTGACGGAAACTAATCCTTCGGTTTATGTGTGCCAGTCGTACACAGCAGTTGCGTGATATTAATTAATCGTTGTTAGACATCTCTACTTACTTAATGAACTCGTCTCCTAAAAGATTAGAAATGTTTGCCTAATACGATGCTATAAAATAGTTTAGGAGAGAACGTATTTCCCTCGAAACGTTCAAACTACGTGAAGCTGACGTCCGCTTTCCGTTTCCTCTTTATAACCAGATGGTGAAACAACAGCTGCTAAATGTCTATACTTCAACCTGGTTTAATTTTTAAATTTCGTGCTTGTTCGATGTTGTTCTTTGTAATTGTATCGTTTGATATACTAAATCTGATAGATATCGTGTAAGAAATCTTGTCATACTCAACAGTATTTTACATAATTCACAGGTAAATGCAGTCTCCAGTACGCATATACGCAGCAGTTAACAATAAGATAACCTAGGAATACTGTAGTAACTACTAAGAGTATAAAGAAAAACTGTAGTAATCTTTTCACTACAACAATGAACCTATTATGCCATATAGGAATACAACGGTAAATCATTGCTCTATAGAAATACAGAAATAAACCTACAGCACCGTATGAGAACACAACGGTAAGTCATTAAAGTATAGAAATACAACAGTAAATCCACAGCACCGTATGAAAACACAACGGTAAGTCATTGCACTGTAGAAGTACATTAAATTTACAGTACTATACAGAATCATAACAGTAAGTAATTCCACTATTCAAACACAACAGCTGACAGTATACAAACATAATTGTAAGGAATGAAATAATAGACAAGCTAATAGCAGATAATAATATTACAAAAACTGCAGTAAGTAATAACAGTATACATAAAAATTGATAGTTTTGTAGACACCTTATGGTTAAGTACAACAGTGAAGGAATGTGAATGAAACAATGGTAAATAGTGGCAACACGTAGCCAGATCATATTTTTATATATATCAAATGAACTTGTATCACCCCGTTGCGGTATAAAAGCTATATCATTATCTTGCATTGAGTTTTTTTTTCTTAAAACTTACACAGTTTTCACAGTTCTAGTATTTTTCACACGTACACTTGTAGAATCATCGTGTACGATGTATTTCTTGTTTAATCAAAGAGTGTGTGTATGTATATATATATATATATATATATATATATATATATACGTGATATACATGTGTCCTGATAAGCATAATGTCCAATGAGATGGTTTCTTTGTGTGGGAACATTAATTTTTCAGCACCGGAAATTGATTATTCATCTGTAAAGAAGACGTGGTAGACGTTTCAGAGTTGTAAAAGTTCCGTAAATTGTTGTGCTTTTCTTGGCACATTTTACATAACACACGTGCTTATATTTCACGTGGCGTAGCTTGTTCCGTCACGTCTTTACGGTTGAATGATTATTTGTTATTTTTTTAGAATATACCGAATATGTGGGGCAGAATGAATAGAATATAAAACTTAATATTTTTCCTTACCTACTTTTTATTTCTTTCAGATGGTAATTCTTGTACGTGAAAGTGTTCACACGGTTTGTCGTTAGGACCGTTGGTATAAACGTTACTATAGCGACATTTTGGAACACCCAGTGATGTAACGTATCTTGTAATGAATTAATCAGGAAAAGAGAGAGAAAAATGGTTATTTATTTCTAGAGTTTTTTTGGGGTTTTTTTAATAACGCGGTATGAGAGATAAAAACAAATGTGAAAGATGGAAATCAACAACTGGATAAGTGGGGTTTCGTTTATTAAGACAAGTTAAGTTGGGGGTGAGGGTAGAAAACTTTCAGAAAATGAAAGGCGGAAGACTTTTGTAACGTTCTCCACACTTGTGTTTCTACAACACGCAGTTTCCGTCCATTCAACTACGTTCCGTCTCTATAAGTATAGACTATGTAATAACTTAGTAGTCTTCAGAGTCGAAAGCGTGTATAAAATTAACAATGAATTAACCTCTATACGGCATGCGCTGTGTGTCCGTTATGTGTTCTTTCGATGAAGTCGAAACTTCGTGCGACTTCGATGTAATGTAAGGTCACATCTGTATATCTAAAGTGAATGCGTATATGTGTGTGAACTTTGTCTCATCTGCTGATTCATTTATTGTCGCATTATATAAATATATACAGCCAAGAAACTTAAAGATAATTACAGAAGGTTGTAGAACATAGGTGAGTTAGTTTTTATGGGTGCTTCGTGAGAAATGGGTGAATGTGGAAATTAATTTAAAAATCGCTAGGTCGTAAACGAAGATTTTATTTGCACGTCTGTCCCACTCTGAGTTCCTAGTGACTTATGTGAAAGCGGTACGAATATATTTTGTGCTGCAGTGTCTTAACGCTATTAGCACGTTATTCCAAGCATTGGTTGTTCTAATTGATGAGCTCAATATTTCATGAGGTGTTAATTAAAAGCCACCCAGTTAAGAGTCTGATGTCATGGCCAGTTGCTTGGGACAATCTAATGTATACCTTGTGTGAAGAGAATTCGTAGGTGAAGTTCCCAATATTTCTCACAGTGAAGTTTCCAATTAACTAGGTCCATGTGCACTAGAGCGTTTATTAAGATCCTGAGGTCATTTATTCTCAATATTGAAGGTCAGAACCTATTCACGAAATGAATGCTTATCTAAATTAGTATATGGCTTCTTAACAACAGTGTTTGTAATTAAACGTTGTTTTACGTGATGATGGGTCATTGGGGTCACTTCCAGATTGTCTAGCACAGGTCAGCTATTTAAAACGATGAGCACTGAGTACTACGCGTCAGAAAGTATGTGTCAAAAAAAAAAAACATTTAGCTTGAGGATTGCGCATAGAAAAATTAATAATTTTGATTGTTAAGGCCCGTTCAGTATGTTTATAATCTGATCGTATCCTTGGTTGACATTAAAATTGCATCACTGGACCTGGCTTTTGTGGGAACATCATATTTTTTGACTAGTGACCAAGAACAGACTTCCGCTTTCTTTTGTTGACTTGCCATGACCTTACCTGAAGCTGTTTTCCACCATAGATCATCCTCTTCATTTCCTATAGTTAATCGAAAAAAAATAAAGTGAAAATATTTCGTCACACGCATGATAAATTGTATTGTAATAGTAAGAGGAAAACCAACATATTATTACAGAACCATCCGTGCATCGGATTTATTTACCACGTGGAGCTTCATGGACACGTTGTCAGTGCTTGCTGTTTGCAGTTGCTGAAGTTTTTATTTCCAGCTTCCTTGGCCAATACTAACATTTAAAAAATCATTCAGTAGTTATATTAAATTTCCTATGGTTACTACTAAGATCGTCACAGTATATATTAACATTTAAATTACTTTCAAATCCCCTTCCTTCCCCTTGAATAGCCCGGCATGGCCAGGGGGGGTTAAGGCACTCGACTAGTAATCTGAGGGTTGAGGGTTCGAATCCCCGTCGCACCGAACATGCTCGCCCTTTCAGCCATGGGGGCGTTATAATGTGACGGGTAATCCACTATTCGTTAGTAAAAGACTAGCCCAATAGTTGGCGGTGGGTGGTGGTGACTAGCTGTCTTCCCTCTGGTCTTACACTGCTAAATTAAGGACGGCTAGCGCAAATAGCATTCGTGTAGCTTTGCGCAAAATTCAAAAACAAACAAACAATACCCTTGAATACTGAAAAATTTAGGATTCATCCTATTCAAATAATTTCAATTTATACTCTCCGCCCCAGCTGGGGTGGGGACGCAGTACTCTGAGTGCTGGAAACAGTTTATTTTTAAATTGCATTATCTGCGTTATTACAGATGTTAATACATTATCAGCGTATTTACAAGGGATGGACAAAAAATATCCTCCCCTCTGAAAATGTAAATTTGTTATATCTTTCATTAGATAACAGAAAAATATACAAAATTAAATGTTTTTAAAACGCATTTGACGAGATCTGTTCAAATATTGTATTGTATTATATCATGAAATGACAATCTGTCGTAGTTTTACTGCAAGCAGTGAAGTGATAACAGTGCAGTGGTTTGCAGCTGGAAACTGTTTATTAGACTACGTGACACTTCTGGAATTGCATTCCATGGACGACTTCTTTCGTTAATAACGTAACGATATCTGTTAATCATACGCGTTTTTATATTGGAATAATCGTCAACAATTTGTTTCGAAAGCATATTATTTATTCATGTCAGCAGAAAAACTTAACCGTTACGACGCACCATTTTAAGTAGACTGTCATGCATTACAGTTACTGATAGGCATGGGTTCGTGAGATGGCGTTGCTGTCTGTGGTCGCTAACCAAATGTTATAGGTTTTGTTCTATTCGACATTGATCACACTTCGTTTGCAAAATATGTATATGTTTTTGAACATTATATCGCGTTTCGTTATTTTTGGACCGTCCAGCTTAGGACTTACAACGAAACCGGGTTTCGATACCCGAGGTAGGCAGTACACAGATAGCCCGTTGTATAGCTTCGTGCTTAAATGCAATCATTTGTTATTTTTGTAACTAAAAGGAATATCATGATGTGTCACTTTAAATGATAAAAATGTCTGTAGATAGTTGTAGCCACTAGTGGGTCAGTGGACTAATGCTGAAATCTGGTGTTCGATTCCTTTAGTGGACAAAGTGCAGATTTTTCATAATATGTTTTGCTTTAAAACATGTAAATGGTGACAGTTTGGAAAAGTTCATTATTAAACTAATTTAATAATACTTATATTTATTATAATGGTAAAATATCATAGGCTCAAAGTAGATTGTCAATTGTATAGCTTCACTGCTTAGAAACTCAAACTCATTAATGTGTGTAACATAATAAAAACAAAACAAAAAACATTATTTCACCAACCAATGTCTCCCAGTGGGACAGCACTGACATTGTGGACTTACAACACTAAAACTCCAAGGTTCGGTTACCCACAGTGGACACAGCAGATAGCCTAATGTGGCTTTGCTCTAAAGCAAACTTTAAAATCCAGTTACTCATGTTTTTTGCTTTGGATATTAATAGTTTTTATGTTATTTGATACGATAAGCTTTTGTAGTGTATATCTAATCATCTATAACAAAGTATATTGTATGAGTTAAGTACTTTTACCTGGATTTCTTGTTATTAATATTAACTTCTGATCAGGCATGCTGCATACTTAGTCCTGGCACTCGACTCAAACTCTCTGGGCCATAGGTTTGATTCCTGTCACTGAACGTGTTTACCCTTTCAAATATGGAGAGAATATGATATGACAGTTAATCCCACTATTTTTTGGCATAAGAATAGTCCAAGAGTTGATAGTGGGTGGTGTTAACTAGCTGCTTTCCTTTTACTCTGTCACTCAGATGGCTGAGATTACCTTTAAATAGTTTTGTGTGAAATTCAGCAAACAAGCAATAGTGCTTACTCAGGTCAAAACTAAAATAAATTTGATCAATGTTTTTCAATTTAAAAAAACATTTAATATATTTGGATTTGTTAACTATTAAAAAGAAACAACTTCAGAATCCTACTCCATTTGCCATTGAAATGGACAAACTCATTATATTTTCTTTACAGTTTGGTGTTTTAAGCATATGATATACATTTATTTGTGTTTATTGTCGGATGAATGAAACTGAATATGTGTTTTTAGTCATTCTAAATGTTGCTGATTGAGGTTATTTGAAGGCGTTCTTAATTTCTGATCTGACTTAGTTCTAACTTATAATAATGGATAAAATATGATGTACAGTAGGAAATAATTTGTTGTGATACAGTGTCGTTTCACTGACCATACACATAGTCTTATACAAAATAAAAATCTGTTTTGAAAAATAAGTTATTGAATCTGCTTTTCCCTGGAAGTGGCCTAATTCAAGACTTCTGTACTGTATTATATTTTCAAGGACACAAATACATTCAATATTTCCAACAGTGATGCTTAGCAGGATTTGTGGACTAGTAATTTAGAATAATAAAACTACTTTTAACCAGTTTCAGAACCTTTCTTTCTATATAGGTTGCCAGAACTAATGAGATTTTTTTGTTTTGAATTTTAATAAAGGAACATCTAGTTGATGGCTTCCACAAACTGTGTCATTCTTTTAAACCTTTTGTAAACTTTTAAGGTAGATATGTGTATTCTCACAACATGCTGCTATTGTTAAACTGTGAGTGATAACATGTCTTTGAGTGAGTGCCATGCTAACCTTTTTGTTTATTTTCACAGACTTGTCTGTATATATGTCTTAGCATTTAGTATTATACGTTTATACAATTTTGAAAACCAAATCACTTTAACTTTTGATGAAATATTAAAACAAATAAAAGATTCAAATAAACTTCACTCAACTACAAGTAATTTGTGTGTTCTTCAGTATTTGTTGTGGATGTAATATGTATATTACTTAAAAATTATTAACCCAGTTATGCCAAAATATAGTAAGGATAATCAAAAAATAACTACACAAAATATTAAAAAACTTTTATCTTAAAGGTATCTTACTAATAAGATGGATAATATGACAAAACATGGGTGACTATTTTGATAAAAGCAAAATCAGAGTTATGATATAAGGATGTAAGTTACTAAAGTATGTTAAAGTCTACCACAAACATTTAGATCAGTTGATGACTAATGAACAAAAGAGTAACTGTGGAAAACAAGGTAACAAAAAACACGAGTGATGTAAATATTAAAATAAATATTATTTGTTTGAAAAATAAACACTTATGAAAATAGATCTAAAATTAAAATTAATGAATAAATTCCAATTCTGTAACGTAGTAAAGAAAGAAACAAATTATCTTTTTAACTTGCTGTTAATGCATCTAAACTGTGTGGTAGAAAACAGCTTGTGATTAACTAGTTGCTTTATATTCCAGATGTGTGGTGGTTCTCTATAATGTTCGCAAGAACAGACAAAATCACATTCTCAGTTCTTCCAAAAAAACCATTACCTCATTGGCTTTTTCTTGGGATGGAAAGTATCTGGCAACAGGAGAGGTAAGCTTGGGAGCTCTTTCTTTAGCTATGTGGCCTAAATGTCATTCTCTGCCACACAATGTCATTCAGTAGTCACTGTGAAGTAGACATAGTGTAACTTTTTGTTGCTGAAGGCATATTACAGAAATTGAAATGTGCTTGCTTTTAAATTTTTTGAGTGACTCTAACATATTTTATTGAATAAGTTTACATAATATTGCTTTTGGTTCTTTTGACATCATTACACTATTGAACTCTTTATGTGCAGGTAGTTGATATCTTGTAACTTTAGATGTTGTCTCAATGATATATTTTTGTCATTTAGTTTCAGGTCATAAACAAGCATTTTTAATAATGAATAAACTGAAAGATATATACAGAGTTTTTTTATAAATAAATTGGCAAAACTGATCATCATGGAGCTGTAATATTTGGTAGATGAAAGTATGAGATAATAGAAAAGTGCTTCCTGTGTCAAAAATAATTTTTATCAGGATGTGTTATTGTGAAATTTGCATACTGGTGATTTGTAAAAACAGTATCCAAACATATCAAGATTTATTCTGCTGTTTGAAACTAGAAACAACTTGTGACAGTTTAGCTCTAAACTTTAGAATTATTCTTGTAAAGCATTATTACTACTATGGTACTAATACTGGTACAACATTAAGGAAACATTGTCATAAAGATGACAAAAAGAGAAGGCTCTGAAGGAAAAAATCTGTGGGAACCTCATGTACAAAAACAACTGGTTCTTTATGTAACTGAAATGTTATAGTTGCAATATTCAGAGAAGTTTTGAATAAAACAGTCTTTGTGCAACATTAGGCTTCACCCAAATGTATTAGATTGTCAAGATATTGTTGGGAATGCTCTGAGGGATTAAGTGATCAGCAGATGTTATCCACACACTTGGCCAGATCTCACTGTTAGTGGGTATGGAGCTACCCCAGTTTTTTCTTTTATATATTTATTTATCTGAAAGATAACATATGAGTGATATAACGCTTGAGGATGTAGAACTTGTAAAGATATTCTCATCTCATAACTGGTTTACTTTGTAGTTTGTACATCAGCTTCACATCAAGGATATTCTTAGTCTATAAATATTTAATTTTGTAGTGTGGACATCAGCCTCATCTCAGAGTTTGGGACATACAGGATTGTTCACAGATTGCAGAGTTTCCTGGACACAAATTTGGAATCAACTGTGTGGTAAGGTTTGTTTTTTTTCCTTCCTTACAACTATATAATCACATTGTTTCAAATATAGAATTGTTTAGTTACAAAAGTATTTGAGAGCAGCTAGATAACAACAGCTGTAATGTAATTGCAGAAGCACCTAACTAATAGATCTAGTAGTTACATATATATCTCAGTGTGTAGAAAACATTTAAAGATAAACTTATTCACTTTATAGGATCAAACCTTTCTCTTTGTGACTTCAATGTTCAAGGTAGTATTATGTGTAGTAACAGTATCTGAATTTTTATTCAAGAAGTTTTAAATGTTTTTTATTGGAGACATATTTTTATAGTTTGAAAGTTTTTGTTAAAACTGTGATATGTAAAATTTGTTATAGGCTTTCTCCCCTAACCTGAAGTATGTAGTGTCTGTAGGCTCCCAGCATGACATGATAGTTAATGTTTGGGATTGGAAAAACAATATTAAAGTGGCTTCCAATAAAGTTTCTTGTAAGGTAAGTGTGACATGTATGTTTTAAAGTTTTCTAAATACATCCAGTTTGTAATACCTATGGGTTTTTGAGTCAATTTAAATCACCATACAGTAACCTAAATTAATTTAAGTGTGTGAATAATGTTAGAATACAAGGAGCCCAAATGTATATCTTTGGTTTGCTGACTCAAGCTTTGAATAGGAGAAACTGCAGTCCACACTACATGACAGACATTCTTATGTGGTTTACATTCAATACTAGAATATAGACTGTCAAAATTGGTAGGAAAAGTCATACCATTCTTACTCCATAAAGTGTATTCTACTCTTGCATGTCATAGCTCACTGGAATAAATAAATTTAGCAAAATCAAGTTTGATCAACAAAGAGGTGAAAAGTGTGGTCAGTAAATATAATTGTGAGTCTATCAAAATTAAGATTTTTCCTGAAATGATCTTTGTGGAACATATACACAGAATAATTATTGATAATCTTCAGTTAGATTAACAGCTTGTATGCAAAAGCCAGTGCATTTTGGTAACACTTTGTTCCAATAACAGCTTTTATGTCATGTTAATTATCAACAAAAGTATAACCTAATATTGTTGGTCTGTGTACTGAAAGTATAAAATGAAATATACAGACAAAAAATTGAAAAAAAAAAATGTTGATTTCTTAATTTAGAGTTTCTGCTGACCAAAGAGGTTTTCTTTTGTTAAACATTGGTGATATAACAGAAAATATGTTAAAGAAATTATTTAAGATTAAAATTGATCTAGGATCTAGGCTAAGTGGTACCACACTGTGTCCGTACTTTTGATCTATTGGTGTGGATTCCTGTACGTAGTGAGGGGACCTCCCAGAGAAAGTTCTGTACTTTCAGTTCACCTCCTCTGAGGTCTAAACATCTACCCATGTTTTGCCATGTGTGGCAACCCATGAAGGGAAGAAGAGGATCTTGATGGTTGAGGAATCCAACCCTAACACATCACTTCGGCCTTGAATTCCTGTAGACGGGCAAACTTGGGCTAGGTTCAACCATGTACCATTGTTGGACATTATGTCTTAAACTGGTGTTTAGGTATAGTGCTCACGAAACCCTGGCATTGTAGTGCATCCCCTTGTAGGACTCCATGGTGGGTAGGGTCAGAGGGCACCAAAACATTCTTTTGTTTATTATGGATCCCCTAATAAAAATCTAAATGAATTAATGAAAAACAGACCACTGGTAAATGAACATGTCTTGAAGATTCTGAACAGCAATCTTCAACTTCATCAACAACTGTACCTCATTTTCTGGTATTACATTCTTTATCAGACAAATCTTTAGGGAAAAATGTTTCCCTTTTTATTCATAAGGGACTAGAGAGGCTTGCCAGCTCTCCTAAGTCAGTCAGAAAGCTACATTCTGGGGACATCTTGATGTAAACATCCACTCCAAAACATAGTGAACTTCTCTTTAATTAAAAAAAAAAACATTGGGGATATACCCATTGAAGTTACTCCCCATGCTACTTTGAATTTGTTATGAGGAGTTGTTATTGAAAGGGATTTAAAGAACATCACTGAGTCAGAGATCCTCACTGGTTTTTCCACCCAAAGAGTTCTGCAGTCAGGCATCATATCTCCACTTGCAAAGGTAAAATTATAATGCTGACCAATGTCCTAATTTTGATGTTTGCATCACCATGACTACCTGTTACCATCAAGGCAGGTTATCTAAATTGCAAAGTATACTCATATATTCCATACCCTCTTAGATGTTTCCAATGTCAGCAGTTTGGTCACTCAAATACATCGAAGTCTTGGTACCTTGATGTGTGCTCGTTACCATAAGGTGACAAAGGTCATGATGCCAACAAATGTGAAATTGACCCTTATTGTGTTAATTGTAGTGGTTTCAGCCATCTTACATTCATTCATGCTTTAGGTTGGTGGAAGAAAAGGAGGTACATCATTTGAAAACGTTTGTCAACATTTCTTACCCAAGGCTCTAAATTTACTGTCCACCACTCCATCTCAGATGTATGTTGCTACACTCTGTTCCACTGCTACAGAGTGCTTCCATGCTTACAAAAGACTCTTTCTCAAACCCCATGAAAAGTCTATTGCCCTCCATGGTTAGGAAAGTTGATGAGTCAACACCAATCTCTGTCCCTACCATTCCTTCCAGCAGATCCCCTGATCCACTTCCTTTGGTTACAGGTTCGGGCATTTCCTCAGGTCTACCTTCTTTGGCCCTGAGATGCAGAACAATCATTCATTTACATCCTCAGTTGCTGGAATCTTCTTCCAACAACAGGCACCTGTCCACTCGACCCAGGGCAGGATCCATGGAGGTTGATAGAAGTCCTTGTAATAAAGAGAAGAGATATGGTTGAAAACAGAAGAGATCTCCAACCAATTCTCCTACATGTAAATAAAAATGGCTACATTGTTACAGTGGAACTGTCAAGGTTTCCATTCTAATTCAGATTATATCAAGGTGCTGATTGATTCCTGTCATCCTTCTGTGTCTTTCCTTACAGGAAACATTTCTGAAACCTGCCAATACAGTCACCTTTCAGCAGTTTTCTTTGTACAGAAATGACAGGTTGTGTGATGGTTGGGTGAATGAAGGGGTGGCACTGCTGTTTGATCTCAAGATTCCTTCAAACTACTGTTCAGTTACTTTGACAAGCTGTCTCTTCAAGTTTTTAGAAAGGATGGTTAATGCTCATCTTATTTGGTTCCTCAAATCAAACAACCCTCTTTTGCCCATTCGGTGTTGGTTCTGAAGACAGTGATCCACCATGGATCACCTAATTTCACTTGAAACATCAATCAGAGAAGCCTTTTGCAAGCGACAACATCTTGTGTCAGTATTCTTTAACCTTGAGAAGGATTATAATGCTATGTGGAGGTATGGCATTTTGCAAGACCTCCACTCGCATGGTTTGTGTGGCTATTTGCTCATTTTTATTAAACATTTTTAATGGTCTGATGATTCCAAGTTCATGTGGGTTAGACACTTTCCTGTTCTTTCCTACAGGAACTTGGAGTCCATCAGGGCTGTATCTTGAGTGTCACACTTTTCAGTATAAAGATTAATGCCATCACTATACAACTCCTTCATACTGTTGCAAACAGATTGTACATCGATGACTGCTATGTCTTATGTCAGTCATCAAACGTGAGGTTTATGAGCAGCAGCTACAGACTGCTCACAGTCATTTACTGAAGTGGACCACAGCAAATGGTTTTAATCTTTCTCTCTATAAAACCATTTGCATGCACTTTTGCTGCTAATGGGGTGTTTACTCTGATCCTGAATTCCATGTTGGTGAATGTTGGTGAAGTTGTACTCCCCGTGGTTCCTGAGGCAAAGTTCTTGGGGCTTATCTTTGACCATAAGCTGACCTTTATACTACACATCAAGCAGCTACAAGTCAAATGTACAAGAGCAGTGAACATCCTCTATGTCCTCTCCTCCACCTTTTATGGATCAAATTGATGTTCTATCTAAAGATCTGTCATGCCCTCATTCAATCAAAACTAGTCTATGGCTCTGCCAGGACCTAGGCCTTGAAGATGTTGGACCCCATTCACCATCAGGGAGTACAGCTCTGCATGAGGGCTTCTACAGTTCCCCAGTCCAGAGTTTGTACACAGTCTTATGAACCTCCTCTATACCTCAGCTGTTTGCAACTGTCTTTAGTGTATGCTTCAAAACTTCAGTCCCTACTACAGCTGGGGTTGTGTTTTTCTTCCTCACAGGGCCTTGCTTTTTCAGAACAGATGGTCTTCCATTGTTCCTTTTGGCCTTCATATCCAGGCACAGTTGGATGAATTGGGTCTGCCCTTGGATGACATTACTGTATCCACTGATTAGCTTATCCCACCAAGGCTTATTAACATCCCCAAGTGTAAGCTTTCTTTGAGTCATCTGAGGATGGCGGATACTCCCAACTGGAAGTACCGTCTTTTATTTGCCGAACATCTTTTAAATCATCCTTTCATTCCCATTTATGTGAATGATTCAAAATCAAGCGACTCTGTGAGCTTTGCCATGGTTTGTTGTGGTTTTGTGGTTGCACACAGAATCCCCTCTACAGTTTCTGTCTTCACTACCAAATTGTATGCCATTTCTCTTGCCCTGGGTCATGTAGAAACTGTGCAATTTGCAATCTGTGCTATTTATACCAACTTGCTTAGCTTTCTGTTGGACTTGGAATCTCTTTAAGTTAATTCTCACCCTATTCTTGCTGATTTTCAAAACCATCTGGCCCATTTCTCTTTAACAACTACTTTTGTCCAGTTCTTCCTGATACCAGGCCGTGTTGGTATTCATGGGAACGAGCTTGCTGACACTGAATCTAAACCTGTCTGCTCTGGTGCTATCACTGTCATGCCTGTTCCATACATGAACTGTGGTTCTGTAATCAAGGCTCGGCACCATACCAGTTGACAGTTAACTTGGAGTGAGCAATGTAATAACTTTTTAACTCATTGTATTCTTTTTATTTGAGACTGATGCACCAGTGTGTGGTCTGTATGGCTTTCAAGTCAGAATAGTCCACATTTTACTGTCGTCCTGTCGTTTTTACAACTCTGAATGACTGCACCATTTTTCATATGTTTTGTCCACAGGTTTACCCCTAATGCCAGACAGTTTCATTGGTGATGGTGACACTGTGTCCATCTTACATATGTTTTTAAATTTTTAAGGGCCATTGTCCTCTTTAATTCTATTTTAGTTTTTAATTCAAATTTAGACTTTGTTTCTTTCACTGTGATTCCTTTTCACAAATACTAATAATTGGACATTATTTTTAATTTTTTACTGATTGTTTGGCATAGATAGCCTAGATGCTTTGTGCCATTAAATACTAACCAACCTTAATTTTGACTTATTATACCAACACTCACTGTATTTATAAGGTTTCACATCACCCAAATTACTGAAATTGCAGTGGGGAGGCAATAATCAAACTACTCTATCTGGATAAATTTATTTTGGCATCCATGACTTGTCCTATTTTGAAAAATCAAGGATGATGGAATATAACACACACTAACTTTTATATAGGTTAGATATTTTCAGTGTAAATTCAACAGTGCACAGACTGGATATCTCAAATTAAATTAATTTCTGTAGTATCTTCAGTTGTAATTTCTTCAAAAATGTGCATCTGAGCTTATGTATCAAGCTGTGAATAAATTATAACTAAACATTATTAATGTATTTTATTTTTGTGTGTGAGATTCAGTTGTAAGTACTAAATAGATATAATAGTTCTCAATCTGAACTGGTTTATCTAGCATGGATGAAGTACTTTTAGTGTAAAGTTGACAAAGCGTCTCATGTGGATTTGAATTGTAATTTCATTGTGAAGTTTGACAAATATGTCTCAGTTGTAGATTTTAATGGTAAGTAGTGTAAATTTGACAAAGCTTGATGTAAACATTCTTATTTATAGGTTTTTAATGAACATTACTTCCTTTTAATGTCTGTATCCAGCTATGCTAAAGTGCAGTGTTAAGTATTAGGTAAAAAGACATGTTTTTAGTAACTAATCTTCAAAATTGGTTCTGAGATAATAAATAGTTTATTAAAGAAATATTGATGAAATGTTTGTGTGTAAGGTCACAAACTGATACAGAAAATATTCCTGTGTATTAACATGATGTATTTCCACTGCAAGTGTTTTCAAATTATTGTTTTCTATTCTAACACTGAGAGCTGTTCTTCCTTCTTGATGTTTTGTAGGTGAAAGCCTTGTCATTCTCTGCTGGTGGTAACTACTTTGTTACTGTGGGGAATCGGCATGTAAAGTTTTGGTATCTAGAGTATTCACGCTCAACAAAGGTGAGAAAGATTTTGATATATAACTCTACTAATGTACATCTAAACTGTGAAACACATAATAAACCATAGGATCTGTAAGTGCAATTAATTCAATACTTTTAAACCATAAAACATGTACATATAGTCACTCCACTGTTTACAAACTATATATATACCATAGAACATACATACATATAGCCACATAATTCTGCTTTTAAATTACAGAATGTGCATATAGTTACACCACTAGCTACAGATCATGTAATGTTTATATTTACCCACCTAACAGTGGTTCTAAAGTAAAGTAGCTCATATTGATACAGAATGAATTGTATGGTATTCAGTTTGAGCATTATCAGTTTGTAAATAACAATTATAACAGTATTTAATTTAAACTTTAGCAAGCGTTGATGGATAACATGATAAACTCTCTGCTGATGCTTTCTTGAGATTTTGTAGAAGGACTTGACAAAAAAATTGTATTTTCTTTCTTTTTTATCTTAATTATTAGGTTAAAGTTCAACCAAAGTATTGAAATTTCTTATACACACACACACACACACACACACACACACTGCTGGCCAAAATCGTGAGGCCAATGAACATAAAGAAAACATATGCATTTTGCGTTGTTAGACTAAACCACTTATTTGAGTAGAACTTCAAAAGATGACAATAAGAAAAGGGATAAGAAAAATAAAAAACTTTTTTAGCATTTCATAGGGAAAATGTGAACACTATGAATTTAGCCTAAATACTAGCTGGTAAGTTTAAGACCATACCAAAAAGAAGTTCTAAACAGGGTAAGAAATGCCCAACAAGAGGTCTCAGTAGTGATTTGCATGCCGTCATTGCTAAGAACTTCAAACATTCGCTTTGGCATGGTCGATATAAGCGTTTGCAGAAGGCTGGCTGGAATATTATTCCACTTACATGAGTGCCATTTTTCCGCTGAAATGCGGATTTCCGCAGTTTTCAAATGGCCAACGATCACCCACGAGATTTGTGTAAATTCGAGGAGAAAAATATGAGCGATTTGGGGGCCGGGTAGGTGGTTTTTGAGGAGAAATTGTATTTTTTCAATGTTTATTTCAGAAAAAAAAAATCTGACTGCCATCTTGGAGGCAGTCTCGTTTGGTCTCGTGGTTTGGTATCGTGTGCATACCAGACGATAAAATATTCTCTACGCTCCAAAGAAACAACAGCGATTGAAATGTTTAAAAGGAAAGATGTTCATTTTGATCCTGTAGACAAGAGAATGTGTGAGGACATTAGATCAGCAGCTTCAAAGTATACCTCAAAGCTGAGGGAGAATCAGAAGAAAAGGGCAGAAAGGCTTGAGACCTATGGTTCTGTGAAATCTGGCCCAGCCACCTTGGCTAAAGAAAAGTCCAGAAAGCGCAGAGGCACAGAGAGCTGCCCATTCAGAGAGGAGAGAAAAAAGCTCGGAAGAGAGCACTGGAAACCCTTGTCTCAAAAAAAGAGGAAAGTAGCCAAGATTGATTAAAGGAAATTAAGTGATTTGAAATTTGACTGTAATTTATGCAGCAGAGCAGAAGTTGATATCAGTGACTGAAAAACATTTTATTATTATCTGCAGCATACAGTGCCAGTGGTTTATTTTAAAGCATATCATTAATTTTATTTTGAAGCAATGTCAAAGCTTTCCTTGATTTGCTGTTTCAGTTTGTATTGTGAAAGAATGAAAAATATACTGATATTGAGGTACCAGTAATTTACTGACAAGATTGTATAGATGAACAAGTTTTACTGTAGGTAGTCATGTAGAGTAATTTTAAGTAATTTGAAATTTTAATGGAATACATGCAGCAGAGCAGTAGTTGTTGATGTCAGTGACTGTTCAAAATTTAATTTCTGAGGCATATCACTGATATCAGTAGTTTAATATTGAACCATATCAGTAGTTGAATTTTTAAGCAATGTCATAGCTTTCCTTCATATGCTGTTTTAGTTTGTATTGTCAATTTGTGAAAGAATGGAAAATTCACTGACATTAAGGTACCAGTAGTATAATGACAAGATTGCATAGATGAACAATTTGAACTGTAGGTAGTCATGATTAGTCAAAAGAGTAATTTTATGTGATTTGAAAATTGTATGGAATATATGCAGCAGAGAAGTAGTTATTGGCAATGACTGTAAAACATTTAATTGGCAGCATACCAGTAGTTGATGATGATGTTATTGATGACAAAAAGGATAATAATGAAATGATTTGTATTTGAAATATTTACTGAGTTATTTTGGCTTTATTAACTCATATTACTAATATATTTTGATTTAGAAAAAAATTAAACTGAATAAATAGCAAATAAACAATCTTAAATTTCATTTATTTACTTTTATTTTATTTGTTAATTTTAGATATTTTGATATATCTTCTAAAATGAATGCAAATTAAAGAATAAATCAATCTGCTAAAACTGTAAATGAAAGTTATAGTTTTTATTAGTTTGATTTAGTCTTTTAATTTCCTTTTGTTATTTTATATGATATATATTGTGTACTTTTCCAACATTGCAATGTCAAAAAACATAAAGAAATTATGTCCCAGATTGCACCAAATAGCATCCATTTTTTTAAATTTCCTCTGGTGCCAGGCTATATACCTTTTCCTCTTTTTTTCATAAATGTCATTGGCATGCCTGCAAGTGGTGAAGATGGCTTCACGAAAATCATGCAATGTTTGGAATTGATGTCTACTTCTATACACTTCCCTTGCCATCCACCCCCAAACATTTTCATTGGGGTTCAGTTTGGGCGAACAGGCTGGATGGTCCAAAAGAATCACATTATTTGCCGTGAAAAAGTCCTTTGTCCTGCAGGCATTGTGGATTGCAGCATTAGCCTACTGAAAGATCCAGTCATTTCCACACAAGCAATGGCCTTCAGTCAATAAGGATGCTCTCTCTAACATGCCAATGTAGCCAGCTGCTGTTTGACGCCTCTGTATAACCTGAAGCTCCATTGTTCCATGGAAGGAGAAAGCACCCCAGATCATGATGGAACCTCCTCCACTGTGTCATGTAGAAAATGTCTCCGGTGGGATATCCTTATCATGCCAGTAACGTTGGAAGCCATCTGGACCATCCAGGTTAAATTTTTCTCATCTGAGAACAAAATCTTCTTCTACTTTTCTACGTCCCATGTTTGGTGCTTCTTAGCAAAGTTTAATCGAGCTGTTTCGTGGTGTGGAAGGAAGCGTGTCCTTTATAGATGTTTACGATTTTTAAAGCCTTTCTCTCGCAAATGCCATCTTATTGTTCTTGAGCTGCATTCTGCGTCCATAAAGGCCTTAATCTGGTTCAATAATCAGCTGGTGTCTTACCGGACAACCCATTGAATCCTCCTGCTCAATGCTGGCAAAATTTTCTTGGGCCGACCACTTGAAATTCTCGTTCCGTATCCTTCAGGGTCTTTTAAGAAATTTACAACAGCAGTTTTACTATGCCCAGTCTCATCAGTGATAGCACGTTGAGAGAGACCTTGCTTTTGCACTTGAAAATTCTGCCACGTTCAATCTTTGTCAACTTTTATCCTTTTCCATGGTTTTACCCAATGTAACACACGAGATGTCAGTGGGAGATGTTGACAACACTAATGCTTGAACACAAATGACTAAATTTTGTTACGTGTTTACTGATTAACGCTTCATTTCAGTATAGTCTTAAACTTTTGACCAGTTAGTATTTAGGCTAATTTCATAGTGTTTACATTTTCCCTATTAAATGCTAAAGAAGTTTTTTATTTTTTCCCCCTTTTCTTATTTTCATTTTTCAAAGCTCTACTCAAATAAGTGGTTGAGTCTAACAACAAAAATGCATATTTTTTCTTTATGTTCATTTGCCTTTAGAATTTGGCCAGCAGTGTGTGTGTGTGTATATATATATATATATATATATACACTTTTTCTCTTTACATTCTTGTGTAGTACAAATTGGAACCTGTCCCTCTAATGGGACGGTCAGCAATCTTAGGTGATCAAAGAAACAACTACTTTTGTGATGTAGCATGTGGTAGAGGAGAAATGGCAGACAGCACTTATGCCATTACTAAGTCAGGACTCCTGTGTGTTTTTAACAGTCGTCGTTTGTTGGAAAAGTGGGTGGAGCTAAAAGTAAGTGCCAGCTGTATATGTAGAATAATATTAAAGGGGATTGAATTATGGATAATTGTTAATGTTTTGATAATCTTGATTAATGGGAAAGTGAATGGGGTAAAGGGTAAGTGTTAACAATTTGATATTGACAAAACCTTGTGTTAAGCTAAAAATAAGTCTAGCTGTTTAGTAATGTTGTCTGTTGAAGAAGTTATCAAATTTTATAATACATTTGAGCTCAGTTTATGATACCTTTTAGATGAAACTGTAATTAAACTGATTCTAGATGTAAAATTTTTTGTCATCACCATGTTGGTTTTATAAACACACACATGCCAGAATGTTTTGTTACACCTATCCCCTACATAAAATTCATATTACATTACCAGTTGGACACATTAGATTGGACTCTAGTGGCTCTGATGTAAGCCTGAAGTATTCTAATGTGACAAATATGGTTTCAATACACACAGTGGGCAAAGGACAGATAGTCAACTGTATAACCTTTTGCTTAAAAACCAACTTGCAAGTGTAGGGGCTGAGCTGGGCCCAGTGGTCAACATGTAATGGACTGTGGATTTGAAGTTTGGTTGTTTGCATTAAAAAGTCCTCTCTCTAAATTGGGTTTATTGGTGTTATAAGAATGACAGTAAAATTTCATTATTTAATTAGCATAGCCCACAAGTTAGCAGTGGTTGGAATTTACTACCTGCCTTTCCTTCAGTTTGTCACTTGAAACTTGGGAATGACTAGCCTTGGAATAACTTTGTATAAAATTAAAACCAAACAAATAGTAGATTGAAGATGACATATGTTGATGGAAGGTGTAATATGAAAACATTGGTTTCAGAAGAAAAAATATATTGAAGAAATTGTTGGACTGAAGATAAATAGTGTTACTATATGAGAAGCAAAAAAGATTAAAAGTAGTGCCTTTTTTATTATAGTAATTGTGGGAAAAGGGACTGGAGTAAAGATGTTTCATTTGATATTTTTTATATTTTCATAAATTGGTTTAGTAAAATATGCCTTTAATTATTGTTTGTGTTTTTTTCACATTTGTATACCTAGGTTTCTTTAATTTATAGTAGGCTTGAAGAAACTTATTTTTTCTTCAAAATCTTTTATGTGTGTTTTTCTTTTTTGCATGGTTTACAGACAACCAGTGCCAATAGTATATGTGTAGCTGAAGACTACATTTTCATTGGTTGTGCAGAAGGAATTGTCAGGTGTTTTAGTCCTTTCAGCCTTCAGTATATTTCCACACTGCCCAAACCACACTACTTAGGTGTTGATGTTGCCAAAGGAGTTACAGGAAGGTAAAAGTTACAAAAATCAATTTAACATTACTAATCTTGACACTTTTTGTTGTCTTAACACAGAAATTAAACCTTGTATTGGCAGTAGGTTTGGTAATAGATTTTATTAATTCAGCAGTTAATTATCAGTTGGTCTAGACAGTAGGTGTGACTGTAGTTTGTAAATGACAGTTGAAATCTTGTCATTTCATTGGCAACTGGTAGTTTAATATTCTCTAACTGTTGTAACAGACATTTGATATGTGATAGAAATTTTCCTTTAATCTTCAGCACTGTTTAAATAGAACTGTTCTTCCAGTGGGACAGCAATAAACTTATGGACATGCATCACTAAAATCTAGGGACCAGTTTCCTGCTCTGGACACAGCAGGTAGCTCATTGAGACTTTGCTCTAAAACAAACAAACTTACATAGTGTTACAGATGTCGTAATGATGAAGATAGTAATGGAGAAGTAATTGATAATTACCTGGAAAAATAGGAAAAGATAGTTCAGAAAAGTATATCTAATGACTGTGTTTTCATCTGTAACCTGATCCTTTGTAATCAGCCTTAAACCTAAAATAATAGATAACTTGCTTAGATCAAGCAGCTGTTAAAGTATCTTATGTGTTTAAGGGTTTGACTTGTAAAACTTAATTCCTCACATGGAAGTTGGTCTTTCATGTAGATATCTGAGTATATAGGGTTCATTTCCTGCATAAAAAAAGAAAAAACTTGAGTTAAAAAAATGATATGACATAGTGTTTATTAGGAATACTTAAAGATCACAGGTGTAGAGTTTGTCAAGTGAAAGTTATGTTGTTTTTTATTGTATATGTTCTATGTACTAAAAATCCTACCAGGAAGAGTCCTTCACTATAACAATTATTGTAACAGTGCTGTTGTTTTTGTGATTTTTGTAACATTATAATATACATAAGTTGCTTGTGGTTACTTTTTAACTGTTTTTTGATTTGACTAGTTTTCATTGTAACCACAATTGTTTTCTTTTATAAAAGTTGAGAGTTGGCAGGATGAGTTTTATTCTGCATTTCATTTTTTTTATTTTTGAAATGAAATATTGTTCTTTTCCATTTAATTGTTTATGAACATTTTAAAACATTCTTTAAAGACCATTTTTAAGAAAATTGAGAGAATTTGCTTTAAAAAATTCTGTCATTGCTAATTCATTATCAATTGTGTAGTGTTTAAAAAAGAACAAATGCAGAAATTTAAAAGAAATTTTAACTTGTCTTATTTCAAAGTGATTTTTCAAATATCCAAAGTTATTGTTATGTAGATAGGATTAATAGTCCTGAGGTCTTATGATAGATGGTAAAATGTTTCTTACTACATTTCAAAATGAAATGTTAAGTGATTTCAATTATCTTTGTTTGTTTATAGTCATATAAGCTCTTACCCAACCGGTGCCAAGTATCCTGATACAGTAGCCATAACTTTTGATGAAACATGTCGAAAGGTAGATAATCTAATTTTTCAGTTTAGGAAGAAAAAAAATTCTGATTTGTCAATTTCACAAAACATGGAATTAGCATAAAAAAATGAAAAATGTCAGTTAAAAATATTTTTTTGTAATATATGTCCCCAACTGACTCAACAATAAGGCTCTAACAAAGGGTAGATGTTGCCCTTTGGTCCTAGTAACTTATATAATTAACTGATGTTGTTACCATAACTACTCTTTTATATTTTATTGCAGGCACTTTTGTTTTTACGGATAATTCCTATCAGTGAAATAAAACATCACATACAGTTTAAAATATGTTACTTGGATTAATAATCTTGTGTGTATATTTACAGAAAAGTGCATATTTGTGTACACACATTTGGTGTTTCATACTATAATCATATAACTTCACATAGTAACCTTTGCATTGCAGAAATACCCGATTGTGGCCTTTTAAAAGAACTATGGCTGACATAAACAAGTTAAATTGTTACTTAACAATTACTATTCCAATTTGGTCAACAGTTCTGATCTTTTAAATGCCCCTATTGTAGGCAGTGTACAGATAGTACATTGTTCAATTTTGTACTTAACAACAAAACATACTAGCATTATAGCATAGTACTACAGAAGTTATGAATGAACTAATTTTCAGAAGCAAACATAAACAACGATAACTGCTTTTGGTATGAAATTTCTTAAATTTCAATTTAAAGTTTAAATTAAAGGAGTCCAAGTTTACCTGCAAACCTCAGATAGTATGGGTAGACAAAAGTTATATTAGACTACTCTCCTGTCAGTAATCATGTTAATATCTATCTTGTTGTTTTTCTGTGTTAACATTTTGTACTTTAATATCTCACATATTTGTTATCGTGTTAAACATTTAAAAGGAATTTGCTTTAAGCTACTGTCAACAAAAGCTACAAAAGGTTTGAAAACTTTCAGTATATCAGTTGATAAAGGAACAAAAAAACACACCCAAAAGTTAACATAAAACATAGGAGACTGCTTACAATTGAATCATAGAATTTTGATTTATGTATATGTAAGATAAGATTTTCCAGTATTTAAAACATTTGATAAAACTGACAAATGAAGAAAAGAAAGAAGACAATTCTGTGTGTTTTATGTTTTAGTTTAGAAAATCTTTAGTTTTGATATAGCTACTAAAATAGTAGTTTAGTTTGTCTAGTTTTCTTTATATTTTCCATTTGTGCAAGGCTAAATTAGGCAAAAATATGATATAAACTGATTTTAAAACAAGTTATACTTCGTAAAGCTTCAGTTTGGTAATGCAAGTTAAAGTATTTTTGAAAGTAAGGCACTTTTTTCCCTTCTTAAATTATATATAGTACTAATGAAGAACTTATTATAAAAACTAATTGATTTGCGTATCAAGCATGTTAGTAACTGAACCTTAATCAGTGTTTTTGTAACAAGCATAGGATTTTGTTGTTTGTTTTCAGTTAAATAGTTTGCTCTTTTTTTTAGGTGACTTGTATATATAATGACCACAGCTTGTATATATGGGATATAAAAGATATCAAAAAAGTAGGAAAATCTCATTCTTCCATGTTCCACAGTGCTTGCATCTGGGGGGTTGAGGTAAGTGTAAGCTGAAGTGTGTTCCAAGTTTTAACACTTCACAAGAATGTGTACACTTTATGTACTTGTACTTTTACATACAACACTCTTTTTTTATTGTGCCTTCTTATTTCTCTGTAGGAATCAGTACTATGGTTCTTACTTACTTGGTGTATCACTATTAGAATTGTAAGTTTTAATATTTTAGTAAGAATTTTACTTTTTAGAATGTAACGTTTTTTTTCTCAGTTGTTTTTACCATTTCACAGAGGTAATAGGGTGTGTTAGTATTGAATTTACTATTGGTGAGCTTGTGAGTGTCTTCTGGACATAAATATACTTGCTATAGTTTCCTGATAAGATACTTTAACAGTTTGGGATAGGAATAGAAAACTGGAAACACCTCTCACAGCTTTCAATCTGTTACTGGCAATTTCTAGTAAGGTATTTCTTCCAGTACTGTAACTTGTTGAGATGGCTGACCTTATAATCCACAGTCTCAATTCAAATAACTTATTTTTATTTATCATTGTACCAAACCTAATTCTTTTCTTGATAACACATTCTATGAAACATTTTAACAAAAGAGGACTAAGAGGGCATATTTTTTAAAAACCAAGTCAACTAATACTTTAAACAAACTAGATGCATAGCACTTAAATGGCATATGAGGGAATTAGGTGTGAAGGTTATATCTAGCATGTGTGTGTGTGTGTGTATACACATATGCAAATGGAGATGATAAATAGTTATATTTTGTAATCTAGTTCAAGTGATAAGATATGGTGTTGATTTGAAATACTTATTAACAGTTGCCTACTACCATGCATTGTTTAAAAATGTACTTGTATCTCCCTTGTTTATCAAAACATGTTAGGCCAATTGAGAATGGAAGGTCATCAAATATATGTTGTAGTTTTTGTGATGTTTCATCATACATAATGTCAAAAAGTATGGTGCTTCAACAACTGTGTATCAGTCACTATACAACATAAGATTTATATTGTAATTTAATTAGTATTTTAAGACCATCAGTGTTGTAATTACAATTTTTACTTTTGTGCTAGAAGTGACTTGAGTCATAAATACTATTGTTATAGTTATTACTTTCACTGAGTATCTACTTACAGTATTGTTATTCTAATTACAGTTTTCTCTCTTTCATGGATATATTTATGGCACATGAATTTTAATTATATATTCTGTTTTAAGGTTTGATTGTATTAAGAATATCAGTATTTGATTAATGCTATTACCTTTGTGATAGACATATCCAGAAATATCAGACAAACAGAGATCAGTGGTGCCACCTGGAACATTTCTGACTTGCTCCAGTGATGACACAATCAGAGTGTGGAACATGACACCAAATCTGAATCACAATTCCAACTTTCAAAAAAATATTTATAGTTCTGTAAGTTTTATTAAATTGAAATAAAAGCATTCATTGTTTGTATAATGTTTTAATGTTAATGAAAAAGTAAGAGCTAATGGGCTGATAACAACTGGAAAAAGTTGGTTGCAGTTAAGATTTATACATAGTCTAAGAAATGTTTGATATTAGTTAAAATGTTAAAGCTTATTCAAAAAAGTCTAATAGAAAAAAACTTTATTTTGAGCTGTATTCCATAAACCATAAAAATATTACAAGTGTTTACTTTTCACCTATTTAATGAAAGATAAAAGTATGATGTCAGGTAAGTTAAATGGTAAAAAAACCTTTAAAATAGATATTTTCTTTAGTTTAAATTTCCAAGCATGGTGGAAGATTGCTGATAAATTTTAACTTTTCAGTTATCTGTATGTGCTAGGAACAAACTGCTGCAGTCAATACTCTTGCTAAGAAAAGCTTATAGTTAAATAGTTGTAATTAAACTGTCCAGCAATATTAAGAAAAGCAGACAGTACATCAGTCATTGTTATGAACTGTATTAGCTGTGTTGCAGCTCATTTCTAAAAGGCCAGACATTTCCTAGTAGATAATTTGTTGTACTGTGAATCTTAGAGTCCATATTCCAATACTACAAAATTCCATTCTGCTTTTTGAGGCTATGGGTGAATTAAGTAGTGAGAGGTACATCACACTATTTGATTAAAGTAACTAAAGCATTTGTAAGGAATGTTCACTAGCTGTCTTTTTCTTTTTGTAATCTGCCAGTTTAAAATTAGAGATGGCTAGCACAGATATCCAAACTACTATGTCTAAAATTGATTTCATAAACTCCTGTACAATTAATAAAGTTTTGTAGTTGTAAAAATAAATGAAAAATTGTGTAATAGAAAAATTATTTAGTTTTGTATTTGAATTTATTGAATTTTGAGTCTGTTGATTCTCACTTCTGATGATAATTTTAATTGTGGATGTGATAACTTCATTAAACTGAAACACAAGACCAGATATTTTTTTACTATTTTTTCACTTGTATTTCTCAAAAAATATAAATGGTTTTTGGGTTTGTCTGGGCAAAGACTGCATTCATAAACTAACTGTTATTGTTTATTGATTATTTGTAAATGTGAAGAAAAAACTCATTATATTTTGTAGTATGTATAAATAAGATATGTGATAACTTCATTTTGTTACAAATACTTTGTAATCATTGCATTGTTTGAATAAAAATAATGCTTTATTTATTATTTCAAACTTTAAAATGTTCACTTTTATTATATAAAGAAACCAATATACTTATGTTCAATATATATTTTTCTCATTTCTAATATATGGTTAAATATTTTTTAAAAGAGTAAAACAAATATTATCAGCATTCAATAGAAGTGTGGTCAAGTTTTAACATTTTCAACATTAACTAGTTTTAGTGAGTGAGTGAAACTTCAAAACTGTGAATTACTTTGTCACATTAATTAGAAAGTCATGTTTTATTATGTAGAGGTAGATAGAGAGATGTCATTCATTTTTTATCTGTTTTCTACTGATCAATTAATGCAAAACAAAATTCAATGTAAAATTAAAGTCTAGCGCAGCTGAACTGGAAAATCTTAGTGAAGTTCTGATTGTATGTAACTTTTGACTCAGATGTTTAAGTGTGTTTTAAAAAATATGATGATGAGTAATTTGTTGGGTTTGAATATTAGAGTTGTGTTTAATAAAAGCCTTACAGTGTTTTTTGTTTTGTGTGTGTGTGTGTGTTGCACAGTAATTTTTGTTAACAAGTAGTTTAAAGTAGTTCTACCTGCTTTAGTAGTTTCTGGTTTATAATTTATAGATTTCATTGTCTATTGGCATTTCAGTTTGTCTGTTTATTTGACATCCTCTAGGATCTTTTGAAGGTTTTATACACGGATCCAGAGCTTGCTTACTTATGTGATGTGGATTTTAATCCAGGTAATTTGAATCTTGGAAATTAATGATTGTGCATAATACTTCAAGGTTGAACTTTAGGTAACAGTATGTGGGTTAAATATTTTTAGTGAATCTTATAGTAAAAAATGAACCAAATCTATATGTTATAGATGCTGTCTTAGCAGCTTTGAACAATTTAAGATATTTGCATAAATCTAATGTGGTCATATACCAGTTTTTGATTAGATTACTAACACTTAGTTTTAAATAATACTTGACATTTTGAAGACATGTCATTGTGACCTTAACATCATCTTTTCCTACAAGACGTGAAGCGAGGGAAAATGTTACCAATAAAAAACAGATAGTTATGTTAAGCACCCCATGCCAATATACTGAACATGGTTGGTAATATAGAGGATGAACATGTAAACTTAGTTATGTTCTCTTTGTGGTCATTCAACAAAGAAAAAAACAATCATGCAGATTATCAATGAAGATGCACATATTTTCATTTTACTACTGAGTCATTATGTATGATAGTACTTAATAGTAGGGATAGTGAGGGAACAAAATGGCCACCATAAAAAGTGCCTGTTTAAAAGTATCATTAAAATATCTAAGTACTAACAATGACTATTACACAGTATTGACTGAGCAAAACTAAAGCTTATTTTGTACTTATAAAATGCCTAAATCACTATATACATATATATGAAGTGAACAAAAACTTCACTATTCCAACAAATTTTCATCTGAGTTAATAATAATAAGTGAGTGACTTTTCCAGACAATTGTACAAGAAAAAAAAAAAAAAAAAACTTTAGTGCTCTGAGTGCCCCAATGATTCCTTTCTTGTATTGAAAAGGTGTACTGGTGTATAAACATATACGCAATGGACAAAGCACTATGGGCATGTAATTAGCTTTGAGGGTAGGCTGGTAGAGAGCATGATGTTGTGAGTAATAGAATTGAATTTAGTGTGTTGGCATCCCACAGTTGCATCAGTGCACAAAAATATATCTAATAAAAAAAACATATAATAAAAACATTTTTAATTTTATAAAGACAATAATGTGTCAGTGTATACATAACCTAGCCAGCTATTATAATATAGAAAGTTTTAATGCTACAAATGAATTTAAAGGTAGAGAAAAAATATTTAAAACTTTAAATAACTCAATTTTTGACTTTCTTGTTTCAATAGTTTTTGTAGTGTTAAAACATTCTATATTACTATAACTAGCTAGGTTACATATATATCAATCTGTGCTTGTGTTATAAAAATTAAAAACGTTCTTATGGTTGTTTTTGTTGGAAACATAACCACAGGCAACAGTAACAGTAAAAAACATTTTTCAGTAAAGCCATCTTGTCAGCAGCAGAGCCAGTTGAAATATGCCTGTAATTGTTGCCCTTGCATACAGTAATTGGATGTGACATAGGGTCATTCTCCTGTGGAAAAAGAAAAGTTTTTATATTCAATGTCTTACATGTGACATTTTGAGTTTTAATGTTATTTGAGAGCTGCTGCAAATTAAATAAGCATGTTGTAAGTTGGCTATTGTATTTTTTCCTTTCTTCACCAACAGTTAAGAATAACATTGTAGAATGTTCATAGCAAAAACAAGAAGACACAGGCTCCAATATCAAAACACTTTCACTAGCTGATGAGCTGTTGGTCTTCCATTTGAAATATTATTAACTTAGTGAGGATTTTCTTTATCCAATTACTGAAATTATGAACGTTAATTAGCTTGCAAGTGTACCACTGAAAGACCATGCAACCATGTAAGTTGCAGTTGTACATTTACTCATGTATCATGTACGGTATATTTGCAATAAGTTAAGTAAGCAGTGAGGAAGGTAGAGACAAACTACAGTGAAATTAATGTTATGCATGGGTGGGTTGGGGTTTTTACAAACTGAATAAGAATGCACATAAAAAACAGGTTTATTTTGTTACAACACATGCTTTCATGTTCTACTATATAAAATATTTTGTGCTTTATTGTACCTTTATATATATATATTTATTAGTGTTTTAGGATAATAAAGCTTGTAAATTTAACATTTTAAATTGTTTGTAGCTGTAAATTTGGTTTATTGATATTCTAAATAGCTGGAAGTAACGACAAAGTGGATACAACTTACGATGGTAAAAACGGGGTTCGATGTCTCCGTATTAGTCACGATGGTCGTCATTTAGCATCAGGTGATCGCTCAGGAAATGTGAGGTGAGCATTGATTAAACAATTACAGGCAGTAGTACAATAGTAAACATTGTGTTAGATTAATAAAATATACAATGTTATCCTAATTCACAGTAAGGTGATCATAAAGTCTTTTGTTTTAAATAGTAATAGTCGAAATTTCATAGTTGATAAATTTATAATGTAAATGCTGATTTTGCACTTGGTTACTGGAAAACTCATACAGAGAGTTCTAATTTGTTTTGATACAACTGTAAGTGTAAAAATTGGAATACTTAAGCATTGTTATTTCATTTTTTCAGAATCTGTGATCTTCACACAATGGAAGTATTGTATAAGATAGAGGCTCATGATTCTGAGGTGCTGTGTTTAGAATATTCCAAGCCTATTAATGGTGAGGAAATATCAGTGTTGTGATCTTTATATAATTACAGTTATATAAGAAAGAGTTGTCAGGATGCGTGTACTCACTTACAAATGGATAGGTAAATAAAAGTGAGAAAGATAAGATGATGCTAACCAAAGATACACTTTTCCACAACATTTTTCTTCTATTATGAGACATTGCTTTGGAGGATTTGATGTTGATAAAAATTGTGATTTTAGTAGGGAGTTAACTGTGGACATTGTACATTATGGTTTGATGTGGAGTATATCTTTCCCTATTCTTTTGTCTGTTGATTTGAGGACATCTCTATGTTATCTTTAGGTTAGAATAAATTTACATAAGTATTTGCTGTTAAGAAAAATATTAACCAACAGATGGTAGTGTTATTTTAATAAGATCTTTAGGTTATTGTTTTTACTTTAATTTTTAAGGATAATATGTATATAAACTTATTTGAAATCAGATACTTTTAAAATAAACATTGATTACTTTAAATGAGATCAGGCATCTAATGTTTATGTAATTGAATAAATCTCTTTCTAATTATTAGGGAGAAGATATTTGGCATCTGCTAGTAGAGACAGGTTGATTCACGTGTTTGATGTCAATCAAGATTATTCTTTCCAACAAACTCTGGACGACCACTCCTCTTCCATCACTGCAGTCAGGTTTGTCCAAAATACCAGTCAACTGCAAATGATTTCCTGTGGAGCAGATAAATCTATTATCTTTAGACGAGCTCAGTTTGTAAGTGCATATGTTGTTTTTGAAGTTTAGTATCTTAGAATATTTTGTATACTTTTAGTTCTAATTGTATTAATATTTATAGTATTTTGTGTTTGTTTTCTTTCAGTTACTTTTGATTTATGAGAAAATCAATAACAAGTGAGGTATACAGTAGCTGTAATCATTTTATTGCATAATATTTGATTGTTTTTGGAGGGGGGAGATATCAATTTGTTCTTTATGGGTTGTGTAATAATTTTAGAAAGGAATTATTATTGTTTTAATGAAATTTATTTTCTATTTTGAAAGAGTCCTCAGTTATCTTTCATGAGAGAACATCATGTGGTGGGTAGAACCACACTATATGACATGGAAGTAGACAGTGCCCAGAGGCACATATTGACAGCATGTCAAGATCGCAATATTCGTGTGTACAGTGTTAATAATGTTAAAAATACACGCAGCTTTCGTGGATCCCAGGGAGAGGATGGAACACTTATCAAGGTATATAAAACATGATACTTACTAAATAATTTATCAGACAGAACTGATTTTTATACAGAAAATTGTTTTATTTATTTATTTGGAGTAGAATTAACTGAAGTACATCACATACCTATATATATTGAAAAACATGACTTGAAACATTACATGACATGTTTCTCTAAATATAATTTTTACTATTCAGGTAAAGCACTGAGAGTTGGGATTTAGTTTATACCATATAGTGTCACACCTTACAAATAAAGTACTGTCACATTTAATATGAACTGTAGACAGTTAGATGAACTTTTTCATGGGTATCACAATAATGGAAACTAATACACATTTCAAAGTTTGTAGTTTTATACTTATGGAGTAATTTTTCACTTCTGAGATATTTATGAAATGTATTATCACACTTGTCAATAAACGAGTGAGAAATATCATTTCACTCGCTGGATATAGAACTTTACTTTTAACTAAATATTAATTAATGCATTTGTGACACCACAATAAATAACATTTACTCACTGGGTTCAAAAATGTAATTTCTGCTAATATTGTTAATATTTCTTAGAATTGTCATCTGTTACAGAGAGCCAAAAACAAGATTATAATAAAATAATTTTTTACTTAGTCAATAAGTGAGTCCATGTGACTTGGTTATTATAAAACATGTGCATTGTCAAGTGATGAAGTTTTCTCATTACAGCTTGTGTTAGACAGTACAGGCACTTATTTAGCCACCAGCTGTACTAACAAGAGCCTCTACATCTATGATTACTATAGTGGAGAATGTGTAGCATCCATGTTTGGCCACTCAGAACTTGTCACTGGGCTTAAGTTCACCAATGACGGAAACCACTTGATATCTGTATCAGGAGATGGGTAGGAAAACATTGTATGCCTGGTATATCTTTCCAAAACCCAACTTTTAAATGTTCCTCATTTATTTTTTACTTGAAATTAATGTAAGCCATAAACAATATTTAACATATAGATATTTTTTTCCCCAAATATATTTGAATGTGATTTTGTTGTTAACACTCTGTGAGAAGTGTATGTGGATCAAGACAAGTGATTATGTTAAATGAAACATAGTATGAATATAAATGTGTCAAGCAAATTATACATATTTGTGTTTTCAGATGCATTTTTGTGTGGAAACTTCCAGTTGAAGTAACACAGGCTATGTTATCTCGACAGACTCTCTCTGAAGCCACTTCTCTTCCAAGTGTTTGGCAAGATGGAAGGTTAGATAGTTGCAAAATTAACACAATGAAGAAATTTTGCATCATAAAAACTTACATATGTGTTGAGATGTTTATACAAGACTATTTATTAAAGATATTCTTTGAAACAATGAACTGGATTTCAAATATTAATCTATCCTAAAACAATTTAAGCATCAACTGTATTCCAAATAATTAGTTGTAATTTTTCCAATTAAAAACTGACTGGCCCATTTCTCTTTAACATCTACTTCTATCCAGTTTTTCTGGATACCAGGCCATGTTAGTATTCAGAGGAATGAACTCGCTGACACTGCAGCTAAATCCATCTGCTCTGGCACTATCACTGCTGTGTCTGTTCCATACACGGACAATGGTCCTGTATTTAAGGCTTAGCTCCATGCCAGCTGGCAGTCAACTTGGAGTGAACAACACAAAAACAAGCTTTTACAAATAAAACCCTATATTGGACTTTGGCCATCTTGCTTCTGTAAAAATCAGAAAGAGGAAGTTGTTCTCACCAGACTATGCACTGGTCACAGTTTTTAACTCATTGTTTTCTTTTATCTGGAACTGATGCACCAGTGTGTTGTCTGTGGAACACTCAGGCTACATTAAGCCACATTTTACTTTCTTGCCATCATTACTACTCTCAACGACGGCACCATTTTAAACATGTTCCGTCCCAAGGTTTGTGCATAATGTTAGACAGTGTTACTGGTGATGGTGACACTGTCCACCTTGGTAATGTTCTTAGTTTTTTTAAAGGCCATTGATATTTTTAATGCCACTTAAGTTTTTAATTTATACATTAGACATTTTTTAATGTGATTTCCTTTTAAGAATCATAGTCCATCAAGTTCAACTTGAAGTAGAATATGGTAAATAACTTGAAACCAGGTCTGGACAGGCCAACTTCGGATGACCAATGCTGCTGTTTGAAATACCTTTAGTCATCCTGATGAGTTATTATTAACATTTTTCTACAAGTCTTTTAAAACGTTTATTACTATACTATTTGAAAATAGCCATAATGTCAAATAACTCGGAACCAGGACTTCAGGTGACTGACAGTGGTTTTTGTACCTACCTGTTGGTCTTCTTGGCGAGTTACGATAATTACAATTATGGTACAGAAAGTCCTTTACAATTTGTATGACTGTAGTTTTTCTCTTAAAGTTGTAGACTAGATGTAAACATTGGTTTTATGCTATTTATATGTTGTTGTTTTTTTCAAACTTTGTTTTATTTTACCTTAATTTCCTTTTATAAATTTTACTAAATTTACTTAAATTTTAACTTCTTACTGGATGTTTTGTGCAGATAGCTGCTTTGTGCCATAAAACACTAAATCAACCAACCAACCCAATGAAAAAAATAATTACTTTTCAAATAATGATAAATATGAAGTATTGTCTACAATTACTAGAAATACCAGAGATATAAACTGTGTAGACAAAAAATAATGTCCCTGCTTGAAAATGTTGTTAATTTGTTATATCTTTCTATTAGATAACAGAAAAATATGTTTTTAGAAATTGCTTGACAAGAACTGTTCTAATATGATCTCAAATGCTAATTTTAATGCTGACTTTCAAATATACTTCAACTTTTTGTGATTTTTTATAACATTTTTTCAAAGTGTTGTGCACCTGCTGTAGTTTCTTGAATCTTATTTCAATTAGACTACATTATGATCAAACAAGTTTTGCAATTGAGAAGTCATTAAAAGATATCTTAGAAATAAGAAAATTGATGTTTGTAATGGCCAGTCAATCATCAGATATCAATCTAACTGAAAATTAATGGGCTGAGCTAAACCAATTAACAAAATATTGCAAGCCAAACATTGAAGGTGAACTTTTTGTTTCATTTTTACATTTGATTATTGCAGAAAAAACATGTTTGGTTATTTTGTAGACTAATTGGAATAAAAAATCTAAGAAACTACAGCACTTTTTATGAGAAAATATAACTAAAATTTTGAAAAGTTCATGTATTTATGAAAACTAGTATTAAAATTAGGATTTGAGATCATATTTGAACAAATCTCATTGAGCACATTTGAAAAGCATACAGTTTTGCATATGTTTCTGTTGTCTAATAAAAGATATAAAGTTTTCAAGGGGACCACTTTTTTTTTTTACCCCTTGTAAATCTAATGTACATACTTTTCTAAGGTTGAAGCTACTTAAAAATTTTAAACATAAGTGTAAATGTCTGTTTATAATTACATTTTATGATTTTAATTATTATTAATATATTTAGCTTAAGTACTTTCAGCATATATCTGATATGAATCTCATAATTTAATTTATTATTAACATTTGCTTTAGTGATATTTATATTTCTTCATGAACAGTTCTCTGGTTTATATTAGTTTAATAATATTGACCTAAATTTAACAAACTTGAAGTAGTAATAAAATTTCATGAGTATCAATGGTGTCAAGTATCAATTATATTAAATTATATTATATTAGTTTTTTTATAGTTTCTATCATTCTAATAATATAGTCTTAATTCTGACATATCTCTGCCAAACAACAGTATTGAGGTTGAGATTTTTTGTACTATATAACTTAAACTCTGCAGGAGTTATACTGGCTTTCAGTTTATTGCATTGGTATAAACTATGTTTGAGAATTTACTAGCAGTGTAAGCTTAAATCTGACAATATCATTTCTGTGATTGCACATATTTTGACCATGTATTAGTTTAATTCTGACTTGTATTTTTTTATTTAGGAGAAGTGCTGTTGCTATTACTAAACCATTACAGACTCTGGAGAAAGAAGCTGAAAAAACAGAGATGAATAACAACAGTTTATCTCCAGATGCACAAGAGAACAGTAAGGAAGGAAACACCCCAGGTTACAGGTTCAGCATGGGACAGCTACCTTTCTGGGCCAAGAAACAGGTATTATGCTGCAGAGTTATGTGAGAAACACATGGTTATCATTGATACAGTTATTTTTTTAAATTTAGATAGAGTCCAGTTGCTTCATGCACTTGTATTCATCATAAATTACTTAGTCACAAACCTCATTTTATTTGTATAGGGTTAAACAACTTCAAACAATAAAACATAATAAGCGTTAAACATCCTTAAACTTCAGTTTGATTGTTCTGTCAATATAATCATAATAGTTCCTAGATCAGCTGGCATCATTTGCTAGCTCACTGCATTAAAAGAACTTCTGCATTATTTTCTCTTTCATGAAAGTTAATGTAAATAGATAGTATTAATTGCAGTGTATCTGATAATATCTCATTTCATGCATATTGAAAGTCTGACATAAGAGTTCATGGTTTTGAATGTACAGCAAGAGTTTTATAAAACAAAAAGTAGCTGTCAAAACTTGAGTAAAATAACAAATAGGGGTTCTAATAACATTTGTTTATTACTTACGCAATATACAAAAGAATAAAAGGAACAGTGTGGCAGTTAGATTGTAAGAAACAAAATAATTTTAGGTTTCCAAAAATATGTTTGTAATTTTATTAGTTTTAGATGCTTTAAAATTCCAAAAGAAAAGTTCCGTTAATTGAATTCAATAGTTTTTGACACCACCCTTACCTCAAAGAAAAACAACTATTTTCCAATTACTTAAGTTAAAATCAAGCAATAACATATACAGAGACCAGTGGTTTGCATTTGTGTTCATATGTTTCATCTGTACAAGCTGAAAATATAGACATTTGTACTCTCTAAATAAATATTACAGTTGGGGAAGGCAGAAATCAAAACTAGATTAAGTAGTTTTTTTTTAACTTGATCCAGAATAAATTTTAACAGAATTTTTGTCAAAACAAGATTTTAAATTTAAAGTCTTTTAATTTGAGTTTCATATTCTAGGTGATTTTAAATAATATGTAAATTAATGGTGTTGTGTATATTTTATAAAATAATAGTGGGCTAGAAAAGGTTAAGTACTTTATGAAATAATAACACAAAGAAATGGTTTTAAGTGAATTATTGTGATCTTGTAGTGTTCCATCTATAAGCAAGACATTTTCAAATTTATATGAATAATATGTAGAAACTATGTGTATGGTGTTATGAGTTGCCTTTTATTCATCACTAGTTGTTGTGGTGAGTAGGAAGTGGCTCAAAACATCATGCATGTAAACTATTCTCTACCACTATAAGAAGCTTGCCAAAGTCTTGTGATTTTCCCTTGTCCTGAAAGAAGTCTAATACTGTGTGCAAATGTTGTATTGAATGATTGATTGTGCATATTATTAGTACATAGAAACTCTTAGTTACATCTTTTCTGACAGTACCCTAAAGCATGAGAGATTTTTACCTGGTGATTTCTATATTTAGACTTGAAATTGTATCAGTTAGAGGTGAAACATTGTGTAGTGTAATATTAATAGGTTAATTTTCAGTTACCCATTTGATGTGTTGCATAATTTATGAGCTCATAGTCTCACCTAAACAAATGTTATTTCTGAACATCATTATTACTTATTGGGTTACTAAATCAATTAAACCAAAGGCAACAGAGTAATATATACTTAAGCATTTGTTCCTTTGATCTAAAACTTTGAAATTATTTTAATAAAAGTTTTCATAAAACTAGATTTCATTCCTCTTTCTTTTAGCAGAGGATCAACTTTGTATGAAGTTGCTACTAGGAAAACATTAAAAATTTTTCTTCCTTTATAAAAATAAATGCAATTTTTCTTGAAGTTTACTATTAATTACATTATAAGAGTTTGTTATTTGGGTCCTAATTTTGTTCATATTTGTTTCATCAACTATGCAATTACTAGCTACATGTGAATCTTTTTTGTCCCTCTCTCATGTATCTTTGTTGTTTTTCTAGATGTTTGAAAACCTCAGTGACAACAACCGTACCACAGATCAACGAACACCCCCTCTACTCCAACCAAGAGGTCGCTGGGCACAGAGGTTGGATGGACAAGGACTGATTGTGAAATCATATCTCAATTCTGATTCAGTTATTCCTTTTCCAAATATTCCAAGTATGAATGTTTTGAAAGTTTGATAATGTTCAGAGAAACACTTTTCTAAAATAATCATAAAAAGATTAATTTATGATTATTTATTGTACTGTGTAATTTTCATTGTTCAGCTATATTTTTGTCAGTAGCAAATAATTTGTAAGGTTTAGGTGTTATTCATTTTGAAAATACCTGCATTTAGTATGAAACATTACCCAAAAGAAATTTAGTACAAAGAGTAATTTTTATTAAACATGTGTACAGAAAATTGGAGATCATTGGAATGTCCGTTAAAATATGTGAAAATAGTTTAAAATAATCTTTCACATTAAGATTTTTAAGGACAAAATGCTAATCACAGTTAGAATGTATACTAAAGATTTAGTTTTGTTTTTAAGGACAACTTGTATCAGTAATTATTGAATTTTCTGTGTCGCTAAGTAACATTTATATTTAAGAAGTGACAAAACAACTAAAATCGTTCTCATTTTATCTTTTCATTACACTTGTATTGGGAAATTAATCATTGTTTGTTCATAAATATAATCAATTGTTTAAAAAAACCACATTAAAAACTTATTTGCTCCATTGTTTGGACTGCCAGTGGAAATCTTTATCAAAAGTCAAACACCTTCAAGGTGTACTCCAGTAACTAACAATTGTAAAGTGTTATCTACTGTTTGTCTATAACAGCAAACTAATGCCTATATATTTGTAGAAGATGTGTCAGCCTACATCTGTGTTAGCTAGAAGTGGGCTTTATATAGCAGTATGTTACCCTTCAAAGAATATTTCACTTAAATCTTATTCAGTCTGTAATATTTTATAAGTTTATTAATCATATTGCCTTAATGAGTCCATTTTTGATAATGAGATATATGGTTTGTCACTTCCTCATATGGATATGTAATTTGTTACTTTCTATTACAAACAGCGAGTGTAAGGCAGTTATGTGTCACATTAATTTTTCTTGTAGCTGTTTGCATTACCTAATAATAATCTGTTGCGTGATGATGAGAAAACCCACTTGTAGAGAAAATTGTATATTTAAAAACGGCTGGTGTGGGTAGAGAAAGTACTAATAGAGGAGCGAACAAAGTTTCAATCTTTTTCAGTCATCGTCAGGTGAACCTGACTCATACCAACCATTTTTAAATATATAATAATCTAGTGCCTTGTTTTATCTGACTTATTTTTCACCATGTTTTTTGTTTTAGATCAGCAAGGAGATTCAAATTTATCTACTATTCAATTCAGACATCAAAAAGAATCTCTTATTCAGCAAAAAGAGGTAAACTATTTTATGCTCTTGCACTATTTTTTCCGTAACATATTGTATAAAATAATTTAGCCGTAACATTGTATTTGTTCTTATATAGTATATTTTATTAACAGAACTCAAATAGAAACAGTATTATAGTAAAATAAGATGAACTGGGTAATAATCTGGCTTCAGGGAATATTTTTTTAGCCAGAATATCCCTTTGTATTTGTTTTTATCATGAAATAAATATAACCTGGGTGACATGATATGAAAATAATTCATGGCTTTATACTGACTTTGACTTTATAATGTATTGTTATTAATAATAACATATATTGATGTTTGAATACAAACAATGCTTTAACAGACTTCATTTTGAAAATGACAAGTATTGACTAATCATCCACTTTTACAGATTCTTTCCAATTTCTGTGCTTTTTAAGAAAGTAAAAATCCTAGTTTTTCTAACTATTTGATTAGCAGGAAAGTAGTTATGAAGAATTTGAAATTTCTGAAGAAAGCATGCATGAAATCCAGACTGGCAACTACCAGAAACAGGTATAATTTCTTTTGTTAGTCGCATCTATTTTCATTAGTTTTAATTATTGAGTACATTTGGTAAAGTTCGAAAAGCAGGTTAGGAGAAAAAACAAACTGTGGTGAATCAATAAATATCTGATAGTACTGTTTTGGGGACACTGATGCGATTTTTGACAGTATAAAAAATTAATGTCTTTATTCTTTGTGTACCCATAAAAAAATTTTAGTAGTGTTACATCTGAGCCATGCCTTTATTGGCTCTCAACAGCAAATGTTAAGAAAACAAAGTGACATAGTGGCACAATTACTTTTATACGGTTTATTTAACAGGCACTTTTTTATTTTTATTTTAATATTGTTGATGACATTGTTATATTTTCCCATGGTGTGTTATTGTACAAAGAGCATGGCTACAGTGGCTTCAATAATTTCCAGAAATCTAACTTTAAAGAATTAAAGTTTGAATATCTATTTACTCCTACTTTTTATCTTAACTACCTTGAAATTCATTGTTATTTTTTTATTTATTTATTACATTGTATCATAATCTATTGATGGTGAAATTTTAGTTGTTAACTTGTATTGATATCTTTTATTGTGCTTTTATTTTTCTAGAAACTTAGATTAAAGTTTGAAATAATGATGTGTTTGACACAGATAACAGGGCGTACCACCTTGAGGCAAGGAAGAGAAACTCAACTTACTTCCCCATCAGGGGCAAAGAAAGACCCTAGAATACGTCACCCAACAGATTCAAGTAGTGCCAGTAGTCTGAAACTTGAGGACGTAGAAGCAGAGGATGAACGGTCTGACACAGAAATTACAGAAGCTAGCGAGGCTGTGTACTATCTTCCTTCCGGAGACAATTCAGAGATGGGAGAGAGGTAAAGATTATCTTGTTAACCATAGCATATGCTATCCATTTCAATCTTAATGAAATAATTACAACTTTTTAACTCCCAATTACACTATTATGATTGTAGCCTTCTAATTTTAGTTTGTTCAAATTTTGAGAGTTTGATCTACTTGTGATTCACTAAATTTGTTATGGGGTTAAAATGAAACTACAATGTCATCAAATCATTGGCTTTTAAAGTGTCTATACTTTTACAGTTGTATTAAACTAGAATCAAACACTTTAACACTGAACAAAATATCAGCCAGTAATTGTATTGATAATCAGCCAATTTAGAAGTTTGGACAGCCATATGAGGAAAGTCCATCTGTCCAAGAGTATGCATCTGATAAAGTACAAAAAAAAAATGAAAATATGTAGACACTGAAAGTCTAAAGTAAGTTTACTAATTGAACAATGTAAATGTGATTACAAGAGAAAATAAATCAACCATAACAATTGCAATATAAGAAGTTGCTTCTCTGCAATATTGAAACACAACCCCTGTACCATATAAACCACAACAGTCAGAAATTTCTTGTGATACAGAACCTTTGTCAAGCATGAGGCTTACAGTAATTTAAATGTGACTATTGCTGACTGGCTGTGCATTAAATCATCCAAAATAAGTGAAAATCATGCATTCTGTAAATCATTCCTATTTTGTTTTCAGATTAAGATTTGTTTTAGGCTGTATTAATATTTGACATTAGCAATGATTAGTGTATGAAAATCTAATCAGTCTGGTAATATAAAATTCAGAATCAGGGAAAGACCATAAAAATATTGAAAGATGAGATTTAGAATAATAATACAAAGTTTAAAAGATGTGTTTAGATTCTCTAAAAGTTCTGTAATTTAGAATGTTTGTATAGAATCAATAGATTGTTGTTATTGAAAACGGAGAAGTAACACTGGTTTGTGTATTACTAGGTCTTTTCATATCAATACTACGACTGAAGAAGACCTTCGGGAAAGTAGGAGGAAGCAACGAGGTTCTTCAAAACTAGAAAGACTTAGAGATATTCCTGTTGCCTCAGGTTAATGGTTAAATTTTTCTAGACTTTAAACAGCATCATCATTGTTTAGATTACATATGTTGTTTAATAATTAAAATCATGGTGCTGATAACTGTGCTAATTATGTTGCACTATGCTTTTACATTTAGTTTTGTAACCATATGTTATTACTATTGTTTTTCAATATTCATATTTGTACATGTTGTTGTTGTTACTTACTCCGTGATATATTCTTAGTTTTCCCTCTATTTGAAATATTTGTGGGATTTTTATAGTTGTGCTTTACTACAATAACTATGTAAAGGCAGTATTAAAAAATACATAAGAAATATTTGAAGATAAGCAAGTAAATTATAAAACAAGTCTGGTAATAAGCTGTTTATTAGAACTTTTATAAGCTGTGCAAGAAAATAATATAATTATTTCACTTTGATAAAGTTACAGCCAGTTTATTTACCACTCTTGGATTATATGTAACTATAAACAGATATTTATTTTTATTATTGAAGTATTACTGTAATTCTAAACACTTCTCTCTTCTGTGTAGCAATGTTCTTTGTTGATCAAGTCCTACATCACATTAAACTTAAGCCTAACTCTTTCAGATTACAATGAACTCAACAGTGATGATGAAGACCCAGCAACTCCAGTTGAGGAGAACCGATCCATTCTTCACTCCTTAAGCTTTAGCACTGAAAATCTAGAGAGGTTGGGAAAGAGAGAAAAATTCATGAAGAGCAATTATGAAAGCCTGGAGAAGGGTCCCGTTGATAGCCAGATTAAAAAAGTAACAGACAATAATATAGGGTACATGCCTCGACATAGTATATCAGCCAAGTTTTTGGCACGCTCACTGCAGACAGCATCTGTTCGGTAATTTACACATTATACATTCAGCAAAACAAATATTGATGCTATGTATTCTGTTAGCTGTGAAATAATTTACTACACATGAATCATTTGAAACTAATGACTAAATTAGTTATAGAACATTGTTTTTATGTTGTTACTGTTTGAAATAGTTTTATGGTATTGTTCTAAAAATAACAATTATAGGAGTAACAGCAATATTAATATTGAACATTCTGCTGGTGAATTGGGATTTTTTTAAATTAAATTATGTAAACTGTTAAAATGTAAATATTTGTACTTAATTTTTATCAATACGTAGCTCAATCTCTCTGGTCATATTTTGTTCCATATGAATAATAGTTATGAAATTTCTAAACTGAGTGTAATAGTTGGTATTCTGAAGATTTATGAATAGATAAAAATTTATTCTATAGATGACTTATGGAAAAGTTCTCTTGATGAGCAAACCATAGGGAAATATGGGAAGCAACTGTCTAGTTTAGAGTGACACCTGTAGAGAAAGGCATAGAGGCTAATCTATAAATGCAACTTTGGTAGAGTGGAAGTTAATCTGGAAATGAAAGATCTTCTAGATATCATCTTTTTTATCTGAGTCATTTTTGTATATTAGTCAGTTAAGAATCTCTCCAAGTGTCACTCTGAACTAGGCAGATTCTGCCCGTTTTACCTCTGTTCATCAGATTAAAACAAAAACAAATAGGACATTAAATGTATTCTTCTCTGTTGTTGTGTAAGTTGCTGCTAATGATGTTATCAAAACTGTTTCTTTTGTGACAGAACAAGATAAATTCTGTATTTGTTTGGAAATAAACTCCCAAATATTGAATTATTCAAATTTTTTATGTATACATATCAATACATGTCTAAAGTAAACATTAATAAAATATAATTGATGTTTATAGACCAACAAGTTCTGAAACAGAAAAGGAAAAGGGTTCAGATAATCAGGTAATACACTTGACAATGTATTGTGATTCTTTTGTTGAGTGAGAGGTCTTTTTCTAATGCTATGCTTTCTCCAAGTATCAGTTAAGGTTGATATTAGTAGAAAAGAAAAGATTCATTCAGGATCCATTAAAGATTGACATATTAAGTAAAAAGTAAGCTTTTGACCATAAAGTATTTTCGATGTTATGTTCCAACCACTGGAAAAGGTTTGTGATGTTACATTCCACCCATTAGTTAGGGTGCTTACAAATGATTTAGGTATTTTGTGACTAAAGTGTTAACCATTAGACAGTTATCTTGAGTTTGGATTTCATTTTGATGCAAGAAGAGAACAATCAAAGTACAAACAATTGACTTACTTTTTCATGAAGAAATATTTATGAACACAACCACGTAATAGTTTATAAGCTCATCCCCAAAATTGTAGTACTGTAGTAAAATTATTATGAAGAATTCTTAGAGCTACATAATTAATTAATATAATTAATCATATTAATGTCATAAAAATAAGATACCTGGCAACTATCCAGTAATTGAAAGAAGAAGAAAAAAGTCTAATGTTTCCAGTTATTACTGTTTTTGATTATTTGATGATTAAATTGATTAATTCATGCAAATTATCAACTAATAATATAAATATTGCCATTATGATTTTTCATTATCATTTTTGAATAAATCAACTTTGTTCAGCTCATGAAAATAATCAACTACTGGAACTTAGGGTTATTACAATTATCACATTATTTGCTGCTATCAAGCACAAAACCACACGATGTGCTATCTGTACTTTTCCAACCAGCATTACTGTTTATGTTTTGAGCCATCTCACATGAGAATAATTTATTAGTTAAATGTTACTGATTAATGAGCCCAACAATTAAATCAATTAGCAAATTCCACTAATTGTTAGCTCTTTAAATAATTCATTTTCTTCAAGTGCAGGAAGGTTGTGATGGCTGAACAACTTAATAAAAATTAAAACCTAACCAGAAGGCAATAATGCATTTTAACTACAACAGTATGAAGTGAGTAATATTAAATGAGATATAAAAATTGCAGATGCCTTTCATTGAAAACACTCGTTTTAAAAAAAATGCATGTTATAAATAACTTTGTATCCGTCTTCAGTTTTGTATCATGCTGTTACAACCTACTTATCCTAAATTATGACTTAGTGGTAATCGCTTCAGAACATGCAAAACATATTACTTAATCAAATATGCACAACTGATTCATGACCTTTCTCAGATTTACTTTTATAATTGCCCTACCCCCAGTGGCACAGCAGTATGTGTGCCTACTTACAATGCCAGAAACTGGATTTCGAAACCTGTGGTAAGCAGAGCACAAATAGCTTCTGTAGCTTTAACTACAAAGAAATTTAATTAGACATCTTTACTGTCAATGTGTGTCAATAAAATTGGTATCAAAATGTTGTTTGTAAGTTTTACGTTTTCAAAAGGAACTATTAACATTTTTCTATCTCTTGTGTCACATGATACTTGTGCTCTGAATTCTCCCATAAAGATTTTATATTATCTTTCCTCATATGGCTTTCAGACTAATCAATTAATTATAAACACATACTATACATAAAGAAAAGTAAGAATATAAGTTCTGAACCTCGTACCTTCTAGATTTACTGACAGATCAATAAATATGTCAAACTTACCACATAAGCCCTTTCCATATTTACATAGCTTTAAAAGCTATTGTTTACCCATGTTTCATAATCTGATGCACACATTTATAACTAACAAAAAGGACATTTTCTCCTTTAGAAACGTTATTTTTAGTATACATATACATACAGTTGGCCTTAAGTTTTTTGCCTGTGGTATTGGTGGTTCTGCTCCAAGAAGCAAACAAAATTTTTAACCTATTTGTCACTTAGTTGGAAAGTCAGTTAAATCATAGTAATACGAAACATCCTCTTCTAGTGGTTAATATTTTTCTTTTGTTTTTGAGATGCATGTTTGGAAGCTACGTTATTTTTTATTTGAAGAACTAATTTAAAAAGAGGCCTAGCTGTGTTACATTTGTTCTTGGTATTTTATAATAGATGATTGAAAGACTTCTACTGTGATTTTAATGCTTTTGATAGAAAATGGTGGTACAAATACTTCAGTAAAACTATAAAATAAACCATATGCAGCCTTTTTGTAACATCACATGCCTGTTGTAAACAGAAAATCAGAACTTGCAATAAAATATTTTTACTAATGATGTGCCTGACAATTTACGAAACCTTTACTGAGCCAGTTTAAGTGAAAGATAATTTTCATGTTAAGAATTAAAAATTCCATATTTGCTGAAACATAATGCACAGTTTTTTCCTTCAAATACCTCCCAAAACATTGACTGTTTATTATATTTGGGCATATTCAGTTTTGTTACGTATTTTACTGGAAGCTACCATCAAATATTATTAAAGGTTTTCAGAAATGTTGAATATCTAATAGAGTAGAAGGGACAGGTAGTGACATCTGTGGGAACCAGAAGAGGATGAAGCAAAGGGTTAAGAAAACATATTTATTAAATGTAATTAATATGACAGTAGCCACAGTTCTAGCAAGGGAGAAGATTAGAGTGAGATAAATGATTAGTGTATTTACAACATATCTTTTTTATGAAATATTTGTTAAAAAAAAGTGTTTAATACACCTGTGTAGTTGTTTACTGTATTTATAAACCATTCAATACATTTTGTACATTGCTCCCTGCTAGTACAGCAGTAAGTCTGTGGATCTATGGATTTACAACTCTAAAATCAGAGGTTCGATTCCCTTCAGTGGGTTCAGCAGATAGCCCGATGTGGCTTTGCTATAAAGAAAACAACACATTTAGTACAACTGATGTGTAAAAGAAACAAATTTTCTTCAATTTAATCTTTCAAAATTGGAGCACATTATATTTGAACAAATACATTATCTTCATCTTACAGTTTTATTATATCACTTGGACAACTTCTGAATCCTCCTAAATGAATGTGAAAATTTCTTTTTGGTGAACTTTGTATTCTGTATGTTTCTTTCTGTACTCTAACACAGTGAAATTAAAAATATGAAATAAAGTAACCAATACTTTTTTCTTCTTTCAATGCATCATTTTGCAAGATTTACAGCTTTATTACATTGAAACAATTTAAGTTGTTTCAATTAATAAAGTTTTAAATGCTACAAAGTGTGACAAATTTTCAAAATAGGTGTTTTCTTTGTGCTTTTGTTCTACTATGCTAGTAAAAACTTGAGATCAGTGTTAGGAAGTTTTGTACTACTGTTGTAATATTGCTATAACAAATATGATTTTAGCATTGACTGACTTGTAATGTTTAATTTTTAAGGTGATGATTTAAATGTTGAAACTAATCCAAAACATTAATTATCTTTTGTTTGCAACAGAAAGCAGATAGTAAGCCAAATAAGAGGGAGGAGCTGACCAGAGCTCTCAATGAGGCCCGAAAGAAGTTAGAAACAGTAGGTTCACTTGTGCCTATTCCAAAAGCTAATTTTGTATCCATAAGTTTAAAACTTGTATTTCTTTTTAGAAGTACCAATGACAGACATAATTTAGAATAAAGTAAAATAATTCATTGTAGAAGGTAACTTTAATTTTCTGGTTATTTAGTGTTTTCTTTTAGAATACAGTCATGTGTTATTAAAGAAACTAATTTTTTTTGTAGCTTGGTTGGAAAGGTGGTTTGAGCAATAGTAAAAGTATGGGAGATCTTTATAATGTCACTGACAGTGAAACAACTGAAAAACCAAAAACAGGTAAGTAAAGCTTCCTGTATATATTTGTTAAAATTTAAAAAAACATATATTATTATGAAGGAGACAACAGAACTGAAAATAGAAAGTTTAATTGTATTAGCTGGTTTTAATCCTTATAGGAAATTCATGTTCTGTAAGTAGTGGCTGTTATTTGATATGTCAGTTACATATGTCTTAAAGTTTAATATAAATATTTATTACTTATTACTCCAGTATGAAACAAGTGACACTTTTGGTGATACCAGTTACTTTGTTTACATTTGTATAAAAATTCAGTTGTCTCATTGTAGAGTGTATCAGTAAACGAAGGATGTTGTGATCATCTATTTTTTATTTACTATATGTGGTAAATACTTAAAACTGATGTGTGTCAATTTTACAACTACATCAAGTGTTTAGAATGTATTTTAAACTAATAGCTAACACTGAAATTCTCATTGTTTAAATAATTGGACCCTGATCTTTACTGAGAAAACTGACTCAGACTCTTAAGAAAATATGAATTACATGAGCTAGTGTTTAGTAGGAACCCAGCAACAAAATAGTTCATCTTAATATCTGAGTCATGGATTTCAACACCTAAGCTAGCAAATCATGGTTTGTTTGCTAGTATGTAATGCTTACTGTCAATGCCAAAATTATAGTTAATATTATTGAAACTTTGATCACATATAATTTTTCTTATATTTTAGAATCTTCTGTTGAAAACTCAATTCGCAGGACTGCTTCAATCAGTGACTTAAGCACCCCAAGTTCAACATGCCGAAGACTTCTTCCTACTACACCTACATGTAAAACCTTAGCAGGTATTTCTTATACTTTCAGTGAAGAAAAAGGGATAGATGTGTCAAGAAACTATTTCTGGTTAAAGCTGGATTATATAATCTTGGGACAAAAAAAAATCTGAATGTTTTGAAATTGTAAATACATTGTATTGAAACTGGTTTTATATAAATTGCAAGAACTAGTAATCTGATAAAAACCTAGAAGTTTCTATCAATTACAAATTATATTGTATAGTCTAAAAACAATTTCCTTTGGTATGCTATAGTGACTTACATTAAAAATATTTGGATGTTGACGATGAAATTCTGTCTTGAAATTACATTACAATTAAAACCTCAAACATGAAATTATAGTAAACAAAATCTTATTAATTTTCATTACTTTTAAGCAGAAAGATATTGATGTTATTAATTTCTGTAGCTTGACACTTCCAAACTTAGCTCTTGAAATAGCTGTTAATCTCCAAAAAAGTTTAAAGCTAGGGTGCTATTCTTTATTGTTGTAACTGTCCTGGTATTGCACAGAAATGTATCCTCTGGGTGGTGATATGAATTTTATTACCAAAGTTAGACTAATATGTTTCACGTTTTGTGTCTACCTATGATCATTTTATTCTTTAACTAGTCCATTTAAAACCTAGTCTGTAGTATCTTCACTTATTACTACTTTTGGTATTGTTTTAAATAAATAGTAATGGTATTATTTATAATAGGCAACAAAATTAGAATTGTGTACATCCAAACATTTATGGTTCCATTTCACCCACGAGCTAATTATGTGGTGCTGAAGTGAGCTGGTTTCTTTTATAAAGTTATAGTACAATACTGTATAGAAGTACTATGTGTTTTTTTCTGTATTTTAATTACATATTTTAGTGTGTATGTATCTTTGGTGACTTTCTTCATATTACAATCCTGTCTCCACTAGGGTCCCAGTCCTCTACAGCTCCTCTATGGGCTCAAGCTAAGACACAGCTTGATGACCAAACTTCAAGTGAGATGCTTACACCCTGGAACAATATGTCTCGCAGTGCTAGTATGAGCTCCCTTCAACCCAGAGATGATAAAGGACCTTCCTCTGGTTCAATTCTTTTGAAAGTTCCATCAATTCACACTTTAGCCAAGGTGCCCGGAACTCCTCGTCGCACAGGTCTGGGAGCTTCTCCATTGTCCAAAGCTCCGTCAACTTCAAGTGTGAGTGCTTTAGGAAGGCCTGGAACAATTTTGTCAACACCACGAAGATTGTCTCTTCGTAGTTTGGAACCTTTAAAACTTCCTCCTGATTCTTCTTCATCTGACAGTTCTCCTACAGAGCCTCAGTCTTCTCACCCTGTTGGAAGAGTTGTCTCTATGGGGAGAGAGAGAGGCCTCAGTACAACAGAATTTGGTAAAGGAAAAGGATATTCTAATGACCCCAACAAATTTTTACATAACACACTCACCTCACGAAAACTTCTAACTTCTAATGACCCCTCCAGGTCAAAGAGTGAACGAGACCTCAGTCGGCTGGGAAAAGACAGTGGTTATGATACCAGTAGTAGTACACAAGCAAAGGTTGAACCGATGATGTCTGTGTTACCTAAAGTGAATGATGATGACAGTGTAAATATTAACAAAATCTCTTCAGAAGAAATGTCTTCACTGAGCATGGAGAAAGGTTCAATCACCCTATTTACCAAACCATCATCAGTACCATGTAAGTTTGGCCACTCTTTTGTAGATATTAATTTAATATTTATTTCATAATAAATGTGTTCTTCTGCAATTAATAAGGTAAAAAATATTTCTTCTAACCACATACCCTTATGTAATGAATTTTCCTTTTTCTAAAAGAAAAAACATTGTTTAAACTGTTAATTTCTTTGCTTCATTAGTTTTCTTTAAGTAAAGTTTTGTAATTACAACCATATAAAAAAAACTTTAATTGTAAAAGGGTTACATCTAGTCAACAAAAACAATAATGTTAATCTTGTTTTTATATAGATACACATTCCCATTGGGTATATGAGTAATTCAAGTTGATTTATCCTTATGAATTTTAAATTAGTTTAACCTTCACGTTTGTTTCTCCTTAACTTTCATTTCATGTGACTTTTGCAGTAACTCAAGAGTTGTGTGTAAAGGTAGCAGAAGAGCTCAAGAGAGTCACGAGCTATGCCATTCAAATATTTCAAAGAGTGAGTAGAAAGTGGAATTATGCTAAGTCAGTGCAGTAGGAAATTAAAGTTTAACTGGAAGTAAGCTTACATTTTTTAACACATTGGTAACAAACTAGCAACATTGAAGCTGATATGTGGATGTTAAGTGGTTAGCTTATCTTAAAATTAAGAATTCGATCATTGCAGTGGGCTCAGCACACTGTGCAGCTTTGTTCTGAAACACAAATGTTATAAGTATAATAAACATAATTAGTATGTTGTGTTTCTAATCATACTATTATTTATTGGATTTGTCCTGTTGAGTCGTAATCTGTCCATCAAAAACTTTGTCACAAAATTCTGTATGCAATCACGAGTGTCACAAATATTTATAACAGTTTAGTTCTCTTTTACTTCTATTTAATTTTGTAAAAACCTTCAGAATATCAATATTTACTGAATAAAACCATAACAGGCACGGTCTGGCTGATACATTTGGCAAATGACCAATAATTGTCAACTCTTGCTTTGAGACATATCCTTTAAAAAAAAATGTTTGCAGAAAAACCAAGTTTGTGTTTCTCAATAGCTATGATTAGAAAGTTAATCATATGTACTGACCCCAATGCAGTGTGAAAAATTCATGATGCAACATATTACATTGTATATGTATTTATTATGTAGGTAACAGTAGACACTGAACTTCCTGCAGCAGAAAAGTCTACTATGACTACAACCTTAGCTCAAGGAGTTCTCCAGGCTCAACAAAACTTACGACCAGCTGTTCCCCCAATGCCCATGTGGAATCCTTCTGGTGCTTCTTTAGATACTACAAATCCATTTGGAAATGTCAAACGTATGACCATGAGTTCTTCCAATTTGTCTTCTGATTTTGTACAGCACTCTATGGGGAAGAAATTGGATCCCACAAGTCAGCCTGAAATGGTTAATGCCATGGCCCTCTTACAGCAATATTCAGACCGACTTCTGAACTTAGTGGAACAACGGATGAATAAAGGAAGTGGTCAGGAGAAATCAGATTAGTGGTTCATATACAATATCAGCTATTTTTGTTGTTTTTACCTGGCTCTAGAAAATTAAGCCTTCCAGTATCTAAACTCTTAAGTACCATTATATGTGATAAAGGAAACTTAACAGTGAATCAAGTTGTACACAGTTTCCTTTTACATGTATTAAAAGAAAAAACATCCACACCTTTTACATCTTCCTCCTTGTAGGATTTTGAATGTTGTTTTTTTTCAATATTATCTTTGTACATTTTAAAAATGTACCTAATAGCTCAGAAATGGCAAAGAATCAAGATATTTTATCTTAAGCATATTTGGAGTTGTAAATGGCCTTCCATGATATGGAAATTTTCAAATGATTGATTTCTGTACAAAAAAAGAAAATTTACATATTTTATGATGGTGTTAACTTTTTTTAAAATAATGTTCTGAGTGATAAAACAATGCTACATAGTGGTCATATGTAGTTTTGATAGTGTTGATATATCAGGTGTGATATTAACTAGAAATTTTAGGTAATTTTGCTTGAAGGAGCTGTCCATTCTTTCATATATGTATGAAATATAAGATACACGTTATTTTAAAAGTTGAGGATCTTTATTTTTTTCATGGTTTTAAAACCCTTTAAATTTCAACATCTTAAAAAGCAGAACATGATGATTTTATAAGTTTCTCTTCACTTATATTGATAGTTTGAAATTTTAATTTTTTTTGTGGAGTTACTTTTGAAGTCTGAACAGGAGACAGTTGTCAGTTTAAAAATCATTTTTAAGGTTAGTAATGACACGACAGATGATAGCCCATACATAATCCACTATTTAATATCATAAAGAAAATTTCTTGTGCCTGCTAAATAGTATTGTGGAATCTGCCCTAAGAATTTGTAGATACATAATTGATAGCTGTATAAAATAATATTTTCAAGAATTTTATACAAAACCAACTAGATCACAGATTATTTTTTCTTTTAAGTATATGCCTGTATTCAAGCATAATTAAATACTTTGATCATTATTTAGAAACTGACTGTTACTTTTTTTAATCCATGGTCCACCTCCAAATTCTTCGAACAATGTTTTGAAGTAGTGCATAATATGAGAAATTTTACTCTCAGATAAATCCAGTTTCAAATTCAGTCAATTGTGTTGGAATATTAATATTTTAAATAGCAAATGAGAGGAAATTAAGTTAGATTAACACTGCATTAGTATGAAAAAAATGTCTTCCAGTGATGTGATAATAGTTGTATCTTTCATTTTAACTGAAATTTCAGCTGTGTATATATCTAGGGATATATTATATTCAGCATTTGTTAACAGTGGGTACAGTATAACTAAGAACAATTATGTACAGTTATTTAAAATAAAAGTCCAGACGACAAATTCATGGCGTTTATATTGTGATGTGTTCAAGGATTCCCTGGTGGATTAATTTTTCACACTGAGACCTCTGCATGAGATGCTGAAAACAATAAACATTCAATTACAAAGTGGTCTAGTCATTGTCAGTTATACAATTTACAGAATGGAACTTCACAACATAAAGACAAGTTTAAATCTTATTTCACTCACTGTTAGACAATTGATACAATATTTTACCAAGTAATTTTCAAAATTCCATATAATTGTATGTTAAAGTAATCGATACTTACTATGCTATTTTTTGTGAGGACCACCTTTGTGCCTTCTGCTGTTTCAAAATCACCAAAGTCTTGTAAACAACGAACCTTAGAATGAAAAAAAAGTGATTATGCTAAGTGTATACTGTAGTTGAACTTCATATGTAGGATAACATGAAAAACATATAACGACAAATGTTTTGTAGAACAGTCTCATAAAATAGTTTCTAGGATGTATGAGTCTGACTTCTAACCAATGTGGTAAATTTTACTTAATTACAAGGCTAGAAAATGGTTGAAATATTGTTATATTAATTACAGTAACACTCACATTTGTACTTCACGTACAATTCTTGGTATGTGCTTAATTGCATTTTATTAAAGGGCTTTACAAATATGCAAATTAAAAAATAAATTAATGAAATAAATATTAAACTAGATTACACTGCTAGTGAGTGTCCACATTTTGCAGTACCTGAATATAGAAAGACTTGGGTGGTTGTAAGTGCTGTTGCAGGTCAATTCCCATACCATCTCCAATAGAACTCATGTAGGTAGCCAGTGCTTTGTTGTAAGACATAAACCAATGATACTAAAAATATATATATAAAAAAAAAACTGTCCAAAGTTTTATTGGTGAAATGGATTCACAAGTCTGGATGAGAAAAAAGTTTTTTATTTATTACTTTGTGCATTATACATTGAATTAATCTTTAAAATTTACACACATACATCACTTAAGGATGGATCTTGAAATTATAACTTCACTATCTTATGTACAGGGAACACTTAGTTGGGCCTCAATTTGTCTTCTACAATCTTTATTTGATTATGTGAATTATTTTCCTTCTATTTCAGTTATCTTAATTTTTCTTTAGAATGTATTTCATAGATGGTGTTAGAAGTTTTCAACTAAAATATAAAAACTAGTGTTGTGATGCTGTAAATATGCCATCTTTTAATTCAAATATTAACCAATATCACAAATCCCTGATTTAATGTTTAATAGTATTGAAAGAGTTTGCTGTAACTATGACCATTTACTTAAAAAATCAAATCCCATCTCATTTAGGATTTGAATGAGCAACTTCCACGTGATAATTAAGTGCTGTATCCACCGAACCACTCCGATATCCATTCTTTGAAATTCAATGGCAATCTTGCAAAAGCTTGCTGTAAGCATAATTACTTATTTAAAAAAAATAATAACCATCCCTGTATTTAAACAGGAACTTCTGGCATTCTTACCACTGAGTCAATTTGAATACACATATTAGTCAGCAATAAATCAAGCTTAACTCACAAGAACCAATTTCTATGAGTGCTTACCTCTATAAAGAGCTTTTTAATACAAAAAGGGTAAGTTATTTTTATAAGTTGTCGAGTTAAAAAAAAATGCCTGTAGGTATGTTGGGTTTCTACTGAAAAATGCACCTTGTAATAGTATTGTAGTGTTTACATTCGATGCATAGTAATAACATGAGCATTCTGTATCATGTTATTTAACTTGCTTGCAGAAAAACATGTTATATTTGAAAAACACTGCATACAATGAAGATGTATTACACAACTGCTTACTAAAAGAATCCCATTGTATATTGTTTGTGAATAGGGGGAACACAATTTATCTTGTAATTCACTTTGTTTCAGTTAATATAAACAATAAAGATAAACTGGAGATACTACCATTATCTATGTACCAATACAACTGGATTCATAAAAGCTGATACGTAATTACAAAATAATGAATCTTACAGCTTTTATATTTTGGACAGAATAAATGGAATTTTTAAACTAGTTATAATTTGTATAAATTCATAACCAAAATAAAGCACCAGATGAAGTCAACTATCTCAAATGCACGAGTTTTCAATCCAAATAATAAAGGTAATACACCATCCATGCAAAACAATCATTACTAAAGTTATGAAATTGTTCAGTTACATACAAAAAAATGGAAAATATTAATTCTGATAGCTCACAATAAGCTGGCTATCTGACAACAGAAAATTTATATTAAAAAATTTGTTAATAGCAATGCCTACCTCTGACTCTGATAAGTTAGATCGAACATCAGAAGGCAAGATGCTGCCAAAAGCCCACCTCAGTTTTTTAAGGTACATCAAACGAGTAAAACTAATAATGAAAAAGAAGGCATTCAGTAGCATTACATATCTTTCTTTTTCAACTATTTGTGACCAAACTAAATCTTGCACTAACAGGTACCTCTAATCTGGTTTAAAAGGTAGTACCTTTAGTTGCTTTCTCTATATGAACATTTAACCTTTTCATTGCTAGTAGATTAAAGCATGCAAGTCATGATCTTTTAGTTATTTTTAAAATTTTATCAAATGATTTCACTAACACTCATAACACTAAGTTCTCAAAATCTTTAAAAAATAAAGTATTTTTAATAAAAATAACTAAAGGTTAAACATTTGTGAATAAAGAGAATTTATTAGTTGATGAATACATTTAATGAAAGGGAAATAGAATTTGATAAGTGCACAAATATTTGTGTGTGACGTACTGCTAAATTTCAAACATTCTAAAAGAATGACCAATATTCAAACACTTGCAATGTTTAGTGGATCACAGATTCGAAGTGTAATCTTATTACTCTGGGAAATTCTTGTTGTAAACACTATGGAATACATAAGATGATATTTTTCTGATAAATTCCACATCATGTTCTAAGAGCAGGGGTCAAGTCAACTTGTTTCTGCATGCATGCTTTGTTGCACTGAAGAGCATTGTATTACAGTTTCAACTAAACATTCTAAGGACACAAATGGTTATTTATTGCTTTATTGTAGCTTTAAATGAATACTCCAGATAAAATGGGGGACATTTCAGAAATATAGTATGGTTATTATGGAATCTAGCTTTGCATGGCTCATTTTTGGCAAGAGGTGCCTTTAATGTTGATATTCTACTATAATTGATTAATCATAAGGGTCATTAACTTATTACACTCGACTAATTGATTATTCTCACACGACACTAATTTTCCTATTTTCAGCTTGTGGACTTTTAAGACATTTTTGAACTACTTATTGTTTTATATAATAGATAAATTTTAGTAGCAATAACTGAGGATTAAGTTACTGTTTGTAATTATAAATTATTGTACATGGAAATATATCAGCTATGCAAGTACAAAACCTATAACAAGATGAAATACAATCAATAAACTTCTGTGGACATCTCTACAAACTTTCACAAGACTACTTCAATAAAAATAATAAATATTTGTTCATGAAAATAAACATTAATTTGTTCCATTCTCAAACAACATTTAGTTACCCTAAAATAAAAAAAATCACAAGTAAACATAAAACATTACTAATTTCAACCATTGGTCTACACCTGGTATCAACTGATTGTTGGAAAGAAAATTATTTTTCAAAACATATTCAAGAATACACCACATTTAGCCAACACTAGATGGAGTACTTTAACATTTTTCAAATATATAAAAAATATAAATATTAATTGCTAGTAAGATTTTAATGTTAAAAATGTTTGTTTTTTTTAATCATAACTTTTAATGTATCACACTACACTTATAAACAAATAGCATTTCAGAAGACCTTTTGCCTCTCATCATCCAGCCCAAATGAGTTCCGACATTGAACACAAGTTTTTTTGGGCAACAACTTGAAGACAAAATACAGATCTGAAATGCTAGTAGACATGCCATAGATTTTGAATCCCCTATAAGCAAATTAAGAGGAATGTAAAACAGAAACATCTGTAATGTAACTTTTTTTTTTGTCACAAATTTTAGGCCTTTTGTTTTTACATACACTGAGTTCTTGGAACCAAGTTTGCAGTTTTATGTGAATACAACTAGGTGATCACAACTACTTAATGGTGAACAGAATGTACACACTACATTTAGGCAATTAAGCATGTGGATACCATACTAAACAGCAAGTGCAACTTCACTTGTAAGAGAAGGAAAAGAAGACATTTATTATGTATATAAAATCAGCCATTATCTTGAACACAAAAATATTCTAGTGCTAAGTTAACAAGCATTCCTAACAACTTATTTTGTATTAACAAAATGCAGACCATAAAATATCTCTGTTATTATTATATGTTCATTTGTCATTGCATAATTGACTAAAATAAGATTATTTCAATAACACTGGAAGGAAAAATGGTAGGTAAGTATAATTTGTTTCTTTAATAAAACAATTACTTAAAAATATTTTCATGTATTCTTCCAAATCAAGAATTAATTTACACTTTTTTAGCTTCATATCAGTTCTTTTTAACATGATGTTAAAAAAAACACATAGGCCTACTTTTCAAAAGTGCTTGTTATAGGATTTTCTATTTTTGTTCTTTAGCAAATAAGCACTGCTCTATTCTTTCTAAAAACAGTTATTTCCCACATGTCTTTGTTCCTAATACACATTTACCCAAGTAATAAACATACAACTGATATAGTTTTACTTTCTCAAGACAATTTTAGAAGAACAGGCATAAAACATATAGGATTGGCTTTTTCTAAATTAACCCAAATATAACTTTTATCTTGGCCTTATAAAAAAAACTATGTTACAATGACAGCCTATTTATACATAGTGAGTTAGGGGGTTGGTGTTTTTCATTATTTTTACCATATAAAATAAAATGTATATAGATTGCATTTTTATTTTGTCATCTTGATAAAATGATGGATAATACTTGGAAACTTTAATGTTATATTTACTTATTTATTAACCATTGGTGATAGGTGTTACTCACCCTCTATTCAGCAGGTTTTCAATTTCAGACAGTGATAGTTTTGGTAGCTTTGTTACAACTCAAACAAAAAAATACATATAATAATCTTCCTGATTACCAAAGAGACCAAATATTGAGAAAATTAGAAGAAATCAAAATAACAATATTTTATTTTCATCAATAGTTGGAATAATCTAAAATAGCAATAATTGTAAACCTTAATTTGTATTAGTTATTTTTGTTAGTCATAACACTAATAAATTTAATTGAACCATATTTAATTAACTGAAAATTATGAGAATATTCTGATTAATTGGATAGTTAAAATAATTAGAAACATTAATTTTAATGATTTTATTAGTATTGTGACATTAATTGATTTAATAATAATTTCAATTATCCAGTTACTCTACACAACACTAACTGATATAATTGATGCTCATAAGTTATTGATTTTATCAAGTGATTGAGTTAATGGACCAGCTCTATTCATAGCAATACTAATCAAACAACAAATGTGTAAACTACTTCTAAATACACTAAACCATAACAAAAATGTCACTGAGCAAAAGCAACAAGACTTACACCATTTGTTACGAAGAAGCAAGGAAATGCAACAAGACTTACAGATATGTTAGAAGACACCGTTTGTTACGAAGAAGCACTGAATGACGTAGTTGAACTGTTGTATGCAGTTGAATTTCTTCATTAACTGAAGCAGTTCTGAAATTATAATTTTTGTTTTCATAACTGTCAAACTTTCTGGTAATCATTAGGTGCTGATCAAATTGTTAAGGAATCAAATATATTATTTTAGATTTTGTAAATAAAAATATTTATTATGCTACTGCTATTATTTCTATGGGAATTCAAGCACTACTGTTGATAATTTGTAAACTACACACTTTTTTTTAGTATTAAAGGTCAGTGGTGAAGTGCAAACATTCATTTGACATTTTTGTAGCAACCTACAACCATTAAATTTCATCATTTATCATTCTAATTCTCAAATTAAAACCATGTTATTAGTTTTATTACAGGAACAATTGTCTCGACTGGTTTAGCTGCTGCTTTTTCACCTATAAACCACACATAATATTCTAATTAACAACAATTTTATTTCAAAACAGCCAAAATTCATCATCAAAACACAAACAAAATGTTTAACAATTTACAGAAAAACATGTCTGCATTTATGACTTTCACAAGAGCAAAGCTAAAACAAAATATGATAAAATAACTTTATAAGTTGATAATACACCTTTTAAAATTTAGTTACTATTACTACAAGAAGTTTAAATATTTTAAATGTGTTAAAAGATCTTAGCAAAGTTCTGATCACACGTGTTCACTTTCTAATCCTCAGATGTTAACTATTAGTAATAAAAGAAACAAGTAGCATCATCATTGTGTTATATCCTTCATGTAGTTTCACAAAAACAGATTCACTTTTGTTAACTTTAGTTAGATTGTTATAAACAACTGAAAATGGCATTAAATGTGACAAAAAGGTGGAGTATACCTCAATTACATTGACAGCTTATTAACCTGTTAATAAACATGTTACAATTAAACTTTTATGCAAGTGGCTTACATTTATGGAACAATTTTCCAACATGGAATGAAATCAGGGTAAAAATAAGGTGAAAGCAATTTCTTGCATACAACCTGCAATGAACTTACACATCTCTCTGATTCTCTGCAAAGAGTGCTTTCATTTCTTCAAGAACTTGTTTAATAGCATCTTCCTATAAAAGAAATTTTTGAAGACACTTCAAGGGTATTTAAACAACTAACATAATTATATTGTATTTTATAAATAATGTTGGTGTGGTGTTTATCAGTGTAGTTTTTACATAGTATAGACCTCAGTTTTGTGCCTGGTTTTTGTGTTGAAAATGGTGAAAACACTGCCTGTGTTGTTTAAGTTGTTAATCTTATAAGAATGAAATACACTATCAGTACTATTGTACTTGTTTTGAGCACACTTGTTCACACATTAAAATTATATATTCATATACATATTAAGATGTTTATGGGACTTTTATTTTGAAAAGGAATTTCATTACTTTTTGCATTGATACAACCCTTTCTAATCAATGTAAAAATAATTTTTTGGTTAATCTCATAACTTCTGAATACACATCCATGTACATATATTTATACAAACAAGAGGATTTACATATAAGCCAGGTGTTAAGAACTGTGTCAAAAAAAGGACTGATAAGTTAGTTACGACAAGCTTATATCAGCTAGTATTCATATATCATCTAAGTCAAATATTCCTATATATATAAGTGGAGTCAATTGGGTCAATGGAAACAAAATGATATATCTACATGTTACTCCACATAAGATACTGCTGTATACCAAAAACTGTTTCACGTGCAAACAATTTTATTATAAAACTGTTTTGCAGTTCCTTGCAACCTGAAGATAATTTCATGTAAATTATAATATTTTGATTTTTTTACATTATTATTTCTGAAAAAGATGAATCTATTCCTGACAAAACAACCCCACAATATCCTTATTATTTACCAAACTACCAGATACACAATTCTGAATGTCAGAGCCTAATTTTTTAATAAAACATCTTCATAGAGTATTTCAAGGCACATCAAATCTAAAATATCTGAACAATATCAAGTTGAGATGGAGTGGACTTGAAAACACCTAGAGACCCATGCACACATGGTGTAAAATTACATAATCCTGTAAACATAAGAGGTGGGATACTTTTTCCAGGTTACATGCTTTATACTATACGATTAGTACATATGATTATTACTTGAAACCAGCTATTACAAGTACTAATAATTTAGCATGTTTAATAGTAGTAGAAAAATAATTTGACTCAATGGTTCTAATTTATTACTCACAGTGGTAATGTATCAGGTCACCCCACAAGTAATGTCCAAAAATTTATTACAGAAAGATATCATCATTTCTATCTTTGTAGAAGGTTTTAATGACAAAAATATGTAGTAGGGCATATATAAAAATGTTCAGACAAATAAGAGAAACTGACCCAACTCCATTTACTCAGATAATTTATCAAATGAACCCTTATGAAGATGGATGTGTCTGAGGAAGCACATTAGGTATATAATGCTTTGCGAATTTAAAAAAAGGCAATAGTGCAGCAGAAACTACACAAAACATTTATGGTGTTTATGGTGAAGAGTCTCTCAGTGAAAGAAAACTTTGAAGGTGGTTTCAGAAGTTCAGATCAGGTGATTACAGCTAAGTGATGTGCCACATTCAAGTCATCATGTTGAGTTTAATGATGAATTGCTGCTGGCTACACTTGATGAAGATTGTGCTGTAATAGTTGAAGAACTAGTACAAAAGCTTAATTCAACCCATTCAATAGTTCACCATCACTTGCAACAGCTTGGAAAGGTGTCAAAACTTGGAAAATGAGTCCCTTATGATTTGACAAAAGCCAACCTTATAGCAAGAGTGGACATTTGCACTTCTCTACACTCTCGTAAACATAACTCACCTTTTTTGGACAGGTTAGTGACGGAGATGAAAAACGGACATTTTATAAAAATGTTAAGTGCCACAGACAATTGTTCAGTGCAGGTAAACTGGTTAAAGCATGGCCCAAAATGGACCTCCACTCTTCGAAAGATTTGTTAAGTATTTGGTGTGATCCACTTTGAGTTGCTGCCACTCAATGTAATGATTACATCAAACTTCTATTGTCAATGGTTGGAGCACTTGAATGTTGCACTGAAAGAAAAGGAGGCCTGCTTTGATCAATCATAAAGGTGATGTGTTACATTAGGATAATGCACAGCTCCATACAGCAAGGATCACATCTGCAAAGACTGAAGAGCTAGACTGTGAAAAACTTCCACATCCTCCTTATTGTTCAGCCTTGCCCCATCTGATTATCATCTCTATTCAGAAGTTTGCAGAACTATCTTGATGGAAACAGAATTTGGAACACAAGAAGATGTAAAAACTACTCTCTCTACATTCTTTTCCTCCAAACCCCAAGAAATTTATAGAAGTGGCATTCAGTAGCTTGTAAATCGTTGGCAAGAAGTAATTAATAGAAATGGAATATATATTATTGATTAAATAACGTTAAAAGCATTTGAAATCCTTTCTCTTTTTCTAAACCTAAAATCGGACATTACTTAAGGGATGACCTGATAGCTTACACTGATATACAGTCAAACTATCTACAAATTTAATGACTCGTTTTTCCTGAATACAAAGTATAGAAGAACAATTAATGGTATTTTCAACATGAAGTTAAAAAACGAAGTTGTACTTAAAGATTTGCAATACACCCAAAATTATTTTCTGATCTGAGACAAACCTTTAACATTGGGAGTGAATCTTGAGAACGTTTCACTTCTTTGATTAATTCCAGAGCCTTTTCACCTAACATTTTTTGTAAAAATTTAAAATGATATTTTTACCATCCACTTTTCAATAAAACTCAAAAACAAAAATTAGATTCAGAGCGCCAATACTTAAAGTGTCCTCTAGCGTTGAAATGAGAAATAATAATAATGCATCATTACTGAGCTCGGTTAGTTATAACAAATACGAAAATATATCAACATAGTTGCAAATAAATTATATATTGATAGAAACTTAAAATATGAACATGGTAGGTAATTTATATTAAATCGGAAAATGAAGTTTTCAAGAATGTATTTTTTAAGTTTTTCATATTTCATCACCACTTGGAAGGAATATGCATTTTCAGAATGTTTTCTTTTATATTCTAAAAAGCTCTGTTAGGTTCTTACTGTTTTTATACTTTTTCAGACAATAGCAGAAAATAATTGTTAACTTTCTATATTTTTGTGTATTGACGACTTTGGAAGCCCAGCAAGTACAAAAAGTAGAGTAGCTTTGCGCAAAATTTAAATTAAACCAAACCAAACTAAAAGTAGAAAAAAAAAATTAACATCTTGTGGACATGTGGTTACTAACCTAGGGTTTGTGAAAATTTTTCGAAAAATATTATAAAGGAAATAAACCCAACGGCTCAAAACTGAAAGTCAGGCTTTTTTAAGTTGTCAACATATATATCAATCCAGCATTTGACGTTCTTAGAGGGAATAATTATTTTAAGATCAAGGTGTTGAGTTCCAAGGAAGACTTTCCCAAGGGAAAAAATTGTGAAGCTATGCACATTTCGGTAGAAGCTACTGTGATTTTGTCTGCGCAAACGCGTACTCTGGGTTTTGTTTTTCCAACGAAAAAAAGATTTTCATTTTTCGCAATATGTCCAGAGTCATTACTTAATACTCGTGCTAGGCAAATTCAACCAGCTTGTCAAACACACTTTCTTTCTCTTTTGTACGTGAATGTGCGTGAATGAGTGAAGCTGCTGTATTTCGAGGGATAGCATGTCTAATACTTGCCAGGAAGAATTCAATAAGTTAGAGAACAATTAATTCAGTATTAATTTGATTGTTTTCGTTAATCAGATATTAAAATTTCTTGTAGAGTTTTGTTTCCTGAATTTCGTGCAAAGCTACACAAGAGCTATCTGTGCAAGCCATCCATAATTAAACAGTGTAAGAGTAGAGGGAAGGCAGCTAGTCGTTACCACCCACCGCCAACTCTTAGGCTACTTTTTTACCAACGAATAGAGGGATTGACCGCACATTATAACGCCCCACAGTTGAATGGGCGAGTATATTTTGTACGATGGGCATTCGAACTCGCGATCCTCGGATTACGAGTCAAACGCCTTAACCCACCTGGCCATGCCGAGCCAGTTTAAAATATAGTTTTCTTGTCTTTTTTGTGGTGGCTTTTGTAGGAACTCCGCATTATTGGTTGAGTAAACCACTTCAATAAATATGATGAGCATTGCCACATGAGATTCATTACCTTACAAAATTGAGCGATCTGAAAACTAATTAAGCAGGAGAAATCAGAGAACAGTGATAAATGAGATTATTATCATTATTTGGCTCTATAATGTGACTGTTAAAGCTCTAACTTGTTTGTATGAAATTGTAATGGAATCTTTATTAATCTGTAATAGTTTTTAACTCACTGATATTAATAGCAAGCTGATGTATCCATCCTTTAATTTGGGATAGATGCTATTATAAATAAAATGAAAATTTCAACTTTCATACAATTTATTTACAACGTACGTTGTGTTATGGAAAGTTCAATAAAATTTTGTGTTGTGACGTAGCGCCATCTATGAATTTAGTTAACATTAATTTACGTCAAAGACAGTGACAGTAACAATGGAGGTGGGAGGTTATGATTGGTTTGTTTTGAATTTCGCGCAAAGCTACTCAAAGGCTATCTGCGCTAGCCATCCCTATTTTAGCAGTGTAAGCCTAGAGAGAAGGCAGCTAGTCATCACCACCCACCACCAACTCTTTGGCTACTACTTTTCCAACGAATAGTGGGATTGACTGTCACATTATAACACCCCCCACGGCTTAAAAGTTTGGTGCGACGGGGATGCGAACCTGCGAACCTTAAATTATGAGTCGCACGCCTTAACCCACCTGGCCATGCTGGGCCTCCAAGTAAGAAAGTTTTTGGCGTTTCCAGACAAGCGTACAGTAACAATGACGACCCTATCTACCTAATTCTAACATGGACTCTTCCGCCTGGGTTCTAAATGGCTCCTTTCTTGTATTGAAAGAAATACTAGTATTATGCATATAAAATTGACGATGCACTACTTTAGGCATATAATTAGTTTTCAGGGTAGTTCGGTAAAGATCCCGGTGAGTAATAAAATCAAATCGGGAGTATGAGGACCCCACACTTGGTGTTGTTGGCTCGCAAAAATGTAGCTGATAAATGGAGTATGTGTGCTCGTTATATGCTAAGTCTACCGGGGGAAATCGCATCGCTGATATTAACGTTGTAAATCCGTAGACGTACTGCTGTTCCAGCGGGGAACGGGTGATAAGAGGAAACAACTAACAACTATAATAGCAAAGTTTTATTATTACTATTAAAGACAACTATGGTTCGACATCAACATCACCTATCAAGTTATAGTAATATATAAAATTTTAATGGTACACGAGGGCTATCTGCGCTAGCCATCCCTAATTTAGCAGTGGAAGACTAGAGGGAAGGCAGCCAGTCATCACCACCCACCGCCAACTCTTGGGCTACTATTTTATCAACGAATAGTGGGATTAACAGTACCATTATAACGCCCCCACGGCTGAAAAGACGAATGTGTTTGGTGCGACGGGGATTTGAACCCGCGATCCTCAGGTTACGAGTCAAGTGCCTTAACCACCCGGCCATGCCGGGCCGGGAGGTTATGTGCCCCCAATAACATTTCGCTCATTCTATACTATCATCTCAGAAAGTTTGTTTGAAATTGGTCTCGCGTTCAAGTAATAGTTATATAATGGACAAACAGACAGACACAGATATTTGTGCTTAATGTATATCGATCGATGAAAAGCTGGAAAAAATTAACTCGGGTGCGAAATTTTATACTTTAGTTAGGAATTTATTTCATTCAATTCATTTTAATATTTCTTGAGATATTTGAAGAAATTAAGCAGTTGGCTGTTGCATAAAAGCTTAAACTAGATACTGAAATCAGTCTTGGTTCACGTGAAAAACCTTAAAAATTAATTTAAATATTGAGAAGTTCCAAACCGTGCAGTTGAATATAGAAATTTACAAATAAGTTATTCCTTCTAGGAATATTGTTATTTTTTCATAAAACTTTAAATGCTGGTAATATTTATCATAAGAGTTTTCAGCCAAGAGTTTACATGAATTAGTAATGATACCTAGGTAAAAAATATTTAAACCATGAATTTTAGCTTTCTATCCTCCACGTATAGAGGAATTAGGTGGGTGTTCAGACTGAAATGTCGTTTCAACAGTCTTTCCGGGGTTGAGTAGTGAAATGAAAAGTTTGGAAGTGAAACCTTGGCTGAATATTGAAAAGAATAAGTTTCAAACTTTTAAAGCCAAAATGCAAACTTAACCCTTGGGACATTTTCTTTTTTGCTAAGAGTTATAAAAAAAAAGGTCTGTGTTGCAACATTGTGCGAATAGACTTAATGTGTAGTTGATGCTATACTTGTCATACATTAAATTTAAAATGATGTTGATACTTTTGTTGATGGATTGATTTGGTGTGTTTCTAAAATACCAAAGAAATTATCATATAAATACAATGTATTGTATAAAGATATATGTGATGGTCAAATGAATCTGCAGCTTTTTCAGTCAGGAAGTATTATTTCAAATTCTAACAATTTACTTATTTAACGGTGCTGGCAGCCTTGTTTTTAAATCTTCGGGTTCCCTATAATCATTGTACATTGTAACTAACGAGTTTACAACATATCAGTAAAAGTAAATAACATTTGTGGTGGATCTTTGGTTTAGAAAGAAAGAGTCTATAATGGGCATATATAATGTCTTCGTAAAAATATCATTGGTCGATGTGAATCCGTTGAAGACAAGTCGTTTGTAATGCTCAAAATCTATAAACGTTACTGGTCAAATATCTGAAATTTCCCGATTACTAAGCGTTAATCACACTTATACCTTCTATGGTTTACAGAACATCAACTAAAGCAAACCAATAATATATACTGTCTCTTTATAGGAGTGAGGAGAATGTCACGATATATCAGCTTAGGCATTATTACGTATTATAACGTATCTCGGACGAGTCTCCGATTTATTATGTTATGTACTTTACGTATTAAGGTTTCAAATAACTGGAAATTTGAATTTGAATTTGAATTTAGAAGTTAATTAAATGTTGGTGTGTGTCAAATGATATTTGTTAACAAAACTGATACATATAGTTTTTAACAGAAATATATTTAAATACACACACACACACAAATACAATGCAATTTATAATAACAGTTATTACAAATAATTATATATGTACAAAAAATTATAAACTCACAAATAATATTTTGTATTCTGTGTGATCTACAACTGTTTTATCAACAGTCCAGGTCCACGAGGCACAAATTACTTTTATGTTAATACACAGATACATTTTACTTGACAGAAATGCTAGCTGGATTGGCTAGCCTCACACCGCTTATAAGCTGTTTTTTACCAAGGAAAATGTTTAACGTTCTCATTGAAATACTTATGTCTGAAGTAAATTCACTGAAGTTGAACGGATAGTAATGTTCAAAATCTATAAACATTGCCATATTCTGTAGTTTTCCGAGTAATAAGCGTCAACCACAACTATACCCTCCGAGGCTTATAGTATACTGACTGTAGCGACCAATAAATATCCAGTTCTGTCGCCTGGTGCGTCGGTTTATATACTTTAAGACGAGATTCCCGAATGTTCAACAATGTTCGAAGACATGCTAGTTGTTTCATAAAACATATATTGTTGATTCTTGATCTCGAAAATCTTCTACGAATTTAGAGAACAGGAAGGACTTGCGTAAGATACATCCAGCAATATACTTCACATGCATGAGACTGAAACGAGCATAGGTTTTAAAATAAATATACACTGCTGGTCAAAATCATAAGGCCAATGAACATAAAGAAAAAATATGCAATTTGCATTGTTAGACGCAACCACTTATTTGAGTAGAGCTTTGAAAGATGGAAATAAGAAACATTCGCTTTGGCATGGTCGATATAAGCGTTTGCAGAAGGCTGGCTGGAATGTTATTCCAAATGGTGAAGATGGCTTCACGAAGATCATGCACTGTTTGGAATTGACGTCTATTTCTATAGATTTCCCTTGCCATCCACCCACAAACATTTTCAATGGGGTTCAGTTCAGGCGAATATGCTGGATGGTCCAAAAGAATCACGTTATTTGCCATGAAAAACTCCTTTGTTCTGAAGACATTGTGGATTGCAGCGTTGTCCTGCTGAAAAATCCGGTCATTTCCACACAAGCAATGGCCTTCAGTCAATAAGGATGCTCTCTTCAACATGCCAATGTAGCCAGCTGCTGTTTGACGCCTCTGTATAACCTGAAGCTCCATTGTTCCATGGAAGGAGAAAGCACCCCAGATCATGATGGAACCTCCTCCACTGTGTCGTGTAGAAAATGTCTCCGGTGGGATATCCTTATCATGCCAGTAACGTTGGAAGCCATCTGGACCATCCAGCTTAATTTTTTTCTCATCAGAGAACAAAACCTTCGTCCACTTTTCTACGTCCCATGTTTGGTGCTTCTCAGCAAAGTTTAATCGAGCTGTTTCGTGGTGTCAATGGAGGCGTGTCCTTTATAGACGTTTACGGTTTTAAAGCCTTTCTCTCGTAGATGCCGTCTTATTGTTCTTGAGCTGCATTCTGCGTCCGTAAGGGCCTTAATCTGGTTCAACGAATGGCTGGTTTCTTGCTGGACAACCCGTCGAATCTTCCTGTTCAACACCGACGAAATTTTTTGGGTCGACCACATTGAAATTGTCGTTCCGTATCCGTCAGGGTCTTTTAAGAAATTTGCAACATCAGTTTTACTACGCCCAATCTCACCAGCGATGGCACGTTGAGAGAGACCTTGGTTTTGCAGCTCGACAATTCTGCTACGTTCAAACTCTGTCAACTTTTTAGCCTAAACCATGTTTTTACCCAATGCAACACAGGTGATGTCAGTAGGAGATGTTGACAACGCTTGAACACAAATGACTAAATTTCGTTATGTGTTTACCGATTAATGCTTCGTTTCAGTATGGTCTTAAACTTTTGACCAGCTAGCATTTAAGCTAATTTCATAGTGTTCACATTTTCTCTATTAAATACTAAAAAAAAGTTTTTTATCTTCCCTTTTCTTATTTTCATCTTTCGAAGCTCTACTCAAATAAGTGGTTGAGTTTAACAACGCAAAATGCATATTTTTTTCTCAATGTTCATTGGCCGTAAGATTTTGGCCAACAGTGTATAACAGTAAATACTTTATTACAGCAACAATATAAAAGATACACCAGTGTTTACGTAAACACACGTATTGTTGTCTCTTGCACTAGAGAACCTTCTACAATTTTAATAAATAGGGCTGGGATTTCGTAGCACAGATTTAACAATGTAAGTTATGTACATTAAAAATATAAAGTTAACTTAAAAACATTGGTATTAAAATAGATATATAATAGTATATCCGTCACAACTACTAGTAGGTAAAATAATACCACAGCAGGTTTTCTATGTTGATACCGTTATACAAGAATTTATATTTAAAACACAGATCCTGTATGATCCTTCTATGTAAAATATTTTCTCAACCCAAACGAGCCGTTTCTGCATACAAAATTAATAATGCCATTCTTTGGATTTGTAGCAACCTTTAATAATATGCACCATTATAAACCATGAATTTTGTGATAATGTATTTTTAGACGAAGATTCTTCTTGATTATTTTGCGTGCTATTGCCCTTGGTACGTAGAGAACTTTTGCCACTGAATTTCATATTTGTGGATTCTTATTTGCTGTAGGTCTATTCTAAATGATCCCAGCAGAAATCTTCTGTTTTTGGTAGGGATTCGGGATTTACTACCCGAGATGTTCGATGTGACGGGTTTACCGTCATACGTTTAATTTGATACCAACGTTTGTTTCGGTTTGATGACTGTGGCATATATTGTTGGATGTGTATTACGCAAGTCCCGCTTATTCTTTAAATTTGCAGCAGATTCTTGAAACTAAGAATCAACAATATTTGTATTACGAAAACGCTAGCGTGTTCGAATAATGTTGAACAATGTATAAACTTGTTTTAAGCTACAATTACGACAGAAAGTGTTCGTACCCCTACGTCCCGAGTAGTTTTTGCTCATAACTTAAAAAGTATCACGATTAGGCTAATAGACGTGTGGTCTATTATTAATATTATTTATACTAACACACATCTACATAAATTTTTATATAAATTAAACGACAAGTAAACTGTTTATAAACAAATAACCAAAAATAGGAGTAGCAGAAAGTGTTCGCACATTTCAGAACGTGTGAAAAACTGATATTCCTATAAACATTTTGTTTACTTTGGCGACTAAACTACATTATACCATTTCAGAACTAAATACTGGGTTCATAATTATTGGAATTTAGCCAGCAAAATATTTACTTCCGACAATTTTGCGCCGTCTCCCTCATTATCTGCTTGGTCATCATGGCGAACAGGAAACAGGCGTCGTTCTGGACGCCTTACCAAAAACCCAGAGAGAACCAAGAGAAAGGTTCTCAGAGAAGTTAGTAGGAACCCTAGTTTAACACGCAATGGCATACAGAAACTGGGTTGAAGTAAGCACTTATAAAGTTACGAACATGTTACGCTCTTCTGGATTCAAAGCATGCCAACCTCGTATACTCCAAATTTAAAGCCTGTTCATTTAGAAGCACGATTAAGGTATGCAAGAAAGCATGTAGATAAACCATTTATCTATTGGAAGAGTATTCTTTTGTCAGACGAGACTAAAATCGAGCTTTTCGGCCACAATGATGTTCGCAGTATTTTCCGTAAGAAGGGGGAACGAAATCTTCCAAAGAACACCGTCCCTACAGTTAAACATGGAGGTGGCTCGATCATGCTATGGGGTTCCTTCAGCTCTTCTGGTGTAGGTAGCCTTCACCGCCTCAACGGAATCATAAAAAAATGAAGAATACGTTGATATATTAGACACTTATATCAAGAATGATGCTCGGAACTTGCGGCTTGGGCGTCGTTGGATCTTCCAGTACGACAATGACCCTAAGCACACATCGAAATATGTGCAATCCTAGTTGCAGAGGAACCATATAAGCGTTCTGGAGTGGCCATCGCAGTCAACCGATCTCAACCCAATTGAAAACGTTTGGCATGAGTTGAAGACCAGGGTTCATCAGCGTCATCCGAAAAACTTGCAAGAGTTGGAGGCCTTCTGTAAAAAGGAATGGAAGAAAATACCAGTCGAGTACTGTCAAACGATCATGGAGGGCTATGATGAGAGATTGCGCCAAGTAATTCACCTGAAAGGCTACACAACTGACCATTAAAGTAGACGCACGAACACTTTCTGCCCCTCCTATGTTTGGTTATTTGTTTATAAACAGTTTATTTGACATTCAATTTATACAAAAATTTATGTAGATATGTGTTAATATAATATTTATAATATACTATACTTTCATTATCCTACTCGTGATACTTTTCAAGTTATCAAGAAAAACTAGTCAGAAATATCAAGAAATAACATAGTCAGTATGTTATAGGCCTCGGAAGTTGTTATTTTGATTAATGATATATATTATTATTCGAAAACTACATAATTTGACACAGGAACGGTTAGAAGTGAGCTTGTAAGCGAAATGAGGCTAAAATTAATTTGATCGTCGTGGACCTGGATGGTCAATAAAACGTTCATTTCTGGACCGAGTTATGACTCACTATTGTTTGTAAGTTTATAAAACTGTTGTATATAAATCATTATTTGTAATATACGTTAATATATATTGTATTTTTTTTGTATTGTAAAATATATTTGTGTCAAAAACGAAAAATGTTTGTATGAATATTATTGTCAAATAACATAAATTAAATACATATTAACGTATAATTAACTTCTAAATTAAAATATCCTGTTATTTGAAACAGTAACACGTAACTTACGTTGTAACATAGTAAACTGGAGACTCGTCCGAAATAAATTATAATACGTAACATTTGAAATTAATCAGTTTTCCTTCGATCAGCTCCGGGTGTAATGATATTACAATAAATGAAAAAGGAAAAAGCATAGGCTCAAATACACACACAAATATGATTATTAAAGATAAATTTGTCAACAATGCCTGACCAAGTAAGGATTGTGTGTGTTTTTTCTTATAGCAAAGCCACATCGGGCTATCTGCTGATCCCACCGAGGGGAATCGAACCCCTGATTTTAGCGTTGTGAATCCGGAGACATACCGCTGTACTAGCGGGGGGGGGCAGTAAGGACTGAAGTCGGTTATAGTGTAAACTTCAGATGTTGCTCACTTTTTCTCGTCTGCGCAACTCTGAATGAATGCTCAATTAACTGACCCAAATTTTGTATATAATCGTAAAAATGTGTATCCGTTTCTTATACTTTTCCATGTATCTTTTTCAATCAACACCAAACTGTGTGTTTGTTTTTGAATTTCGCGCAAAGCTACACGAGAGCTATCTGCGCTAGCCGTCCCTAATTTAGCAGTGTAAGATTACAGAGAAGACAGCTAGTCATCACCAACCACCGCCAACTCTTGGGCTACTCTTTTACCAACGAATAGTGGGATTTACCGTCACATTATAACGCCCCCACGGCTAAAAGGGCGAGCATATTTGGTGTGACGGGGATTCGATCCCGTGATCCTCAGATTACGTGTCGAATGCTTTAACCACCTGGCTATGCCGGGCCCAGCACCAAACTTAGCACAGGATATGAGGAAGGTCACGAGGGGGTTGACACCCCAATCTAGTTTCATACTGATAGAATTATTGAAAACAATATGTCTTTCTATTTCATTGGTACCTTTATGTATTTATGTTACACTTTTGATGTTTAGTATATTCAGAAAAAAAATAGAACTACAATATCCTATCTTTTGTTACAAACGTGTTTTTATTTTACCTATCCAATGAACGAGTACTCCAGCTAGTGATAATTAAAAGATGAATACCACTTTTCCTTCAGTTTAATTTAAAAGCACTTACTGTCTATTTTTTACTGAGCAGTGTTACTTACAGAATAATTAATATATTGTGTAAAAGTTACAGCGTGTCAAAGCCTTTGCAGGTCTGTCCAATGGGATAACTTTGAGATGTGTGTTATACATGAACTCTATTATGTGTAAACTGCAGCTGGGTTGTGGTAACATGACTGCATGATGTATTGGTTTCACTTTTGTGACCAGCGCCGTAAAATATGCCTATAGCACTTTAACTGTGTCATGCTCGTCTTGATCAACCAGAATCTTGTTTATTATAAAAACAGAACCTTTTGTAAACTGCGAATTAGGTCACTTAACGCGTCAACAGACTAGAATCATACACTATGAGCGAACTGTACTGTGGCCATGACTTAGGCTCCAGCTGATTTGGTAAAGTAACAATAAACAAGGACGCGTCAAGTGTTTGCACATACGCATGCAAATAATTCATTGCTAATTGTTTAGGCGCCCTCTTATCGTTGAGTACGATGGTGTTCAACAGTACGAATCGTGACGGAATAAAATAATAGCCATAAACACTGACCGTTTAAATGTCTAAATATTAGTATTGACTACTTCACAGTATTGGCTGTGTAAAACTGAAGGTTATTGTACTTATAAAGGTACCAAAATCGTTATGTTTGTGTTTATGGAATGAATTAAATTTCACGATTTCGACGAATTTCGTCTTAGTGAATTTTCCAGACGAACATATAAAAATAAAAAGATGAAGAAACCTATCATTATAATTCTTTCACAGAAATCGTCCGTATGGATCCCAATGATTCTTTTATTGTACTGATTTGTAAATTTATATAGAAATAACTATAAAAATTATATATATATATTGTTTTGTTTTCTGAATTTCACGCAAAGCTACTCGAGGGCTATCTGCGCTAGCCGTCCCTAATCTGGCAGTGTAAGACGAGATGGAAGACAGCTGTCATGTCATCACCATCCACCACAACTTCTTGGACTACCTTTTTACCAACGGATAGTGGGATTGTCCGTGACATTATAACGGCCCACGGCTGAAAGATGCCGGTCTATATATATAAGTCATTTTATAACGGTAACTTATGGTAGGTATATACGTCGTCTAGCTAGCTATAGCAATATAGAAAGCTTTAATGCTACAATAAAGTATTGAAACAATACTCAAAACTAAAAAAAACTAAGGCAAATAAATTACAAAAATTTGCAGGGTAGGAGTAATCTTTTTTTTTAGATTAATTTGTTAGAGCTTTGATAAAAAATATTTATTCTTGAATACTCAAAACCATTTGATAAAAGCCTATTATCTATACTCAAACTTTGTACTATAAATTAATAATAGCAGAAAAAAAAGCTGTTTTCACAAGCTCAGTAAAATACAAAAGCTCTCTAGTGGCACAGTAGCATGCTGCGGACTTACAACGTAACCACCGGGTTTCGATACCTGTAGTGGTAAACACACAGATCACCTTCTTGTAGCTTTATACTTAATTAAAAACAAAAATACAAAAATTAAAGATACGTTTATCACAGTGTCAAATCTCTTCAACTTTAAATTAATACTAGTAGAGACATGTAATTTTGCTTTTGGACGGAAGAGTAGTAATACTACGTAACTTGAACCTAAAGAAATATCTACAATTAGATTAGGCCTAACGGATTGGTTTTATGGTAGTTTGAAATAGTACTAGACCGCTGTGAAGCTGTGCTAAGAAAGTCTAAATAAATTTGGCATATTTGATAATTAAAAAGAAAAATAGAAACTTTCTAAAGGCAAAAAGCCCATTTTGTATTTTTACTAAAACATGAACCTCTTCTCAATATTAACTGTATGTCTCTTGGTAAAGAATCCTAGAAACACTACCGAGTTAATATACGTGTATGTTGTTTTGTTTGTTAATTTGCTCTTGAATTTCGCGCAAAGCTACATGAGGACTATCTGCGTTAGTCGTCACTAATTTAGCAGAGGAAAGACAGCTAGCCATCACCACCCACGGCCAACTCTTGGGCTACTCTTTTACTAACAAATAGTGGGATTAACCGTCAATAACGCCCCCACAGCTGAAAGAGCGAGCATGTTTGGTGTAACGGGGATTCGAACCCGCGACCCTCAGATAACGAATCAAGCGCCTAACCGGTTCCCTCCCTGGTCATGCTGGATTCACATGTACGTTGAGATGATATAGTATGAATGGGATTACGAAAGGGTGCGTTTTGTTACAGTGAAAGAAAATCAAATGGTTGTTCCTTTCTAGACACTTATAAAATTCTCGCGATTAATGGCGATGTTGTTTTTGTTTCCAGTCGTATTAAACAAAAGACAAATCAGGCAGTTGCCTACAGTAGTGTAGTGGGACAGGTGCAGGGGGTTATTTCTCCTAGGTTCGGGGTTCGAGGACGCCAAATTAGCAGTTCTCATTAAAGGTGTTTTTATTATGCTAGACACCTAATATTAATAACTAGCATCAGAAATATCATGCCTAGAGAAATCCCTTGGTTTGTCTGGTAAAATGTTTGAAGTACAATGACATCTGATAGATAATAGGAAGTTTAGCAATTTTGTGAACACTTGAGTTGGGAGTTTGTTGCCATTAGTTGCTCAAGAAACTCACGGTGTCAAGGGTTCGTTTTGTTTTGAATTTCGCGCAAAGTTACTTGAGGGCTATCTGCGCTAGCCGTCCCTAATTTACCAGTGTAAGACTAAAGGGAAGGCAACTAGTCATCACCACCCATCGCCAACTCTTGGGCTACTCTTTTACCAACGAATATTTGGATTGACCGATAAATTATAACGCCCCCACGGCTGAAAGGGTGAGCATGTTTGGTGTGTGACATGGATTTGAACCCGCGACCCTTGGATTACGAGTCGAGTACCTTATCCACCTGGCCATGCCGGGTCCGGTGTCAAGGGAAGAATAGTGATTATTTTTCGCCTTCTGAGATAATGTTTTAAATTAAAACTGTATTACTTTTAAAGCATTTTGTTTGGTAAAATTTGAGTTATAAAAGAAGGTGAGGGCCTATAAGAAGGGAAGATTACAAAACTGAAGTTGCCTTTGGACCCACTGTGATATTAATGATTAAAACTAAACTGTTTTTGAGGTTGAATTAAACTATGAGACAGATTTATGCATACCGACACTGACAAACTGTTGTCAAGGTGAAATTGATAACAAACCATAATATCAAGTCATTCTGTCATGACGCCTTTTGACAGAAGTTGTAAGGCATCATTAAATGGTCAGGGGAAACTGTTCAGAAATTACACTTTACTCTTTAAAACCAGCAGAATGTGACTTTGCTGTAAGAAAACATACGTGCTCTTTACAACCTGCTTCCCTCTTCCAACTAGTAGTTATTGTTGTAACAAAGCTTTTAAAACTGCGATTAACTACTTTGAAATGAAACTGTAATTGTGTAATAAAACATTTCTATATTGTGCTCCGACAGTATAGATTGAAATTATACTTTCTCTACGAACTTTATGACAAAACATAAAATATTCCGGAAAATGTAAATCTATAAAAATACAACAGTATTAGTTTATGACCTATTTCATGTAGATTCCGAGTGGGCGGGACTGAATTCCGACCTTTGGATATTTATCCACGGGTTACGAACAGGCTGAAGGTCAGAGAATAATACTATTTTCAACCCAGTAAGCACGTGCACGAGAAATCAGTCTTTGATATCTCTGACCTGCTTACGTCACTCGCAAGTTTGAATAAATGATCATATTTGTAAATTAAAGATATTTTCGAAACATTTTAATGTCAATAAAAACTTTTTTGACGTATCTAATGTTATTTAATGTTACGTTAATAGTGCTTGAAAGTAGTAAAGCTTCTAATGCAATAAATATAAATATCTTCATTGTTTATGTAGGGTGGAAACTTGCTGTTGTCGATAAAAATGTTTTCCTGCAGAGCAGTTAGGTCTGCTAACGTTCAGAAAATACTGGACTACATACAGGGCGTTATGATTCCCTCAATCTACAACAAGGATCATTTAGACTCTAGAGGATAGACTTGACAGCAATAGAAACATGAGTCCAAATATTTTATAATTACAAAAACACAGTGACAGTAGAAATATGGGAAAAATTCAGTGGTGCAGATGAACTAGTTTTTGCTTGATTGGAACATACAAAAGCTCTTATCCGTTTGTAATGCTCTTAATCTATCGGGCCCGGCAGGGCCAATTGGTTAAGGTACTGGACTCGTTATCCGAGGATAGTGGGTTTGAATCCCCGTCACACCAAACATGCTTGCCCTTTCAGACGTGGGGGCGTTATAATGTGACAGTCAAGTTACCTATTACTTGGTAAAAGAGTAGCCCAAGAGTTGGCAATGGGTTGGGATGACTAGCTCTCTTCCCTCTAGTCTTGCACTTCAAAATTAGGAACGACTAGCGCAGATAGCCCTCGTGTAGCTTTGCGCGAAGTTTAAAACAAACCAAACCTAAACTATCTCGTATGTTTTTAGTATATTAATAAAAGTAAAACCTTTAAAATAATTAATTAGAGCTGAAAATACAATTTAACATTACTTTTAAACAAAGTTAAATTCAAATCGTAACTCTAGTGTCAATAAAAGAAAAAAGATAGTTTATAAATTTTTCTTACTATAGTCAAAGCACAAGTTACTAAAATAACACAAGCCTAAGACACTTTAAATGTTAATCCAAAATATTGTCATTAGTAAACAATACTCCACAACAATTTATTTTAAAGATTACAACAGTACAATTCAAGAGTTAAGTGAAAGTATCCTGAAAGGAACTAAATTGCTTCTAAAAATTATAACTTATTTTTCAAAAACCCTTAGAACAGTTAAACAACATTATAATTCTGTCTTATATTCCATACAAAAACAATAGCACTAACAAAGACACGTTTACAGCACGAATTGCACCTAAAATTCATAAATTGTGCCCCCTAGTGGCATACCGCTAGAAAACGGGTTTTGATACCCGTAGTGAGCAGAGCACAAGTAGCTTATTGTGTAGTTTTGTGCTTAATTGCAAACAAAGTAGGAAAAGAAACATGACTAAAATTCACTCATAATTAGGCTCTAATACGTCGTTACCCTTGACCTTTGTACAACTATTTGACAGGAAGAATAGTTTTGTATTTATGAATGTCATGTGCTTTCTTACTTGCAATAAAGTTAGATAACTGCTAAATAGAGAACCCGCACCTTATACGCTTTCAAAACCAGGAAAAGTATTAAAATATTGCTTGACGGACAAGTTGGAAACTCAGAAAACACAAAAAAATTATATAAATTACATCTTAACTAAGTGAGTAGCAGGCACACTGTTCCACCAGAGCACCTACTACTGTTATGTTTATTCAATAAGGTGAATTAAAATATCAGTTTACTACAGCTATTTCACGAAATATACTGACATATACAAGTGTAGAATTTAGTTTAACCATCAGTCATTTTTTACATGTATCCGAAATGTTCTATGGGTCCAATTGTTCATAATTAGATCAAAAATTGATAATTATGATAAAATATTTGGGGTGATCATGGATCAGTGGTTTGCATGATGGACTGAGAACTTAGCAGAATATGTGTCCTGTTAGTGCTAAAAATATTGCACTTCGTAGTTTGAGACTATGGGTGCATTATAAGAGTGATGGTCAAATCCTACTATTCGATTACAGTATCTCACGAGTCGGAAATGGATGGTGTTGATTGGCTCTCTTCTCTCTGGTATAGGCTTTTCAAAACGAGGAGCTGCTAATTTAAATAATATTCAAGAAGCTTTGCTCAAAATCAAACTAACAAAAAATATAATTAATAGTGTTTTTAGTGGGAAGGATTATAACGACGTCTACTTCTATTAAATTTAATTATTGTTTGGAATCTGACAGTCATTTACTTCTAGTGAGATGTATTGCTTGATTTGGAACAAAACATGTTACTAATGTGGCACCATAGCAAGAGTGTCAGGTGAACTTCCAATCAGGCGTTGCATTATTTGAGTGTCCACTTTTATTTATAAATTATAAATGTTGCTGTCAGTCGCTTAGTGCGTGTTAGTTATAAACAGCTGTTTTGATTTAAGTTCGATAGTGATGTTAAATTTAGTTATGTTTAGAAGCAATAGTTTATCACAAGTTTGTTTACGTAACTGTGTAAAAATCATATATCGTGTAGTTAGCTCATTTGCTGTGAATTGTTTCGTGTTGTATCATTGCACCATGTTATCAGAACCTTCGGTGTTTTGTCGTTGTTTTGATTGAGTTTTATTACACCATACCATTTAGAAGTGTGTGGAACGCTCTACTCTTCGGTAAGGCTTTAAATACGTGTATAATGTATAGTTGAAATAATTTAGCTAAAGTTATGTGATAAGATGTAGAAAGTTATATAGTTAGTTACATAGATAGATAGCTCTAGATTGCATGGTTGTGAATTTAGCTATAAGGAGCGCATAGTGATGATTAAGTGAAATTATCACAGGTTGTATTGTAATAACAGAGTATGAAAGAAATAATTTCTCTTGTCAGTTGTCAGCTATGTAGACTTCGGCGAAAAGAGACAAATATTTAAAGTTCTGAACGCAGCTGTGGTAACCCACAGTGTAGCGAATATTTGTATATACGTTTGACTTGTTTTAATACATATTATTTTAAAACAGGTGGAATATGTGATGTTTGTTTATTGATGAAAGTTATCGCCAACAAATCATGGGCACCTATTGTAAAGAATCCAACCCACACATACATACAAAACCTGACAGCGTGGATGATAAGTAGTGGGTTGCTCTTAAATGGTAACCTTCCATCTTATCAGTTGTTCAAAATCGAGGGTGGCGGTAAACAGCCTTAGTAGCTTTACCATAAATACGAACTAAAAATAAAAAATGATCTATACCTTACAAGGTATTAAAGCATCAGCTTGTCAGTTGCTAAGTAGAAGAGATAATGTATTGGTCGAAACGTTTCTTTGTCCCAATTTACTTTCAAAATCTAAGCATCTAGATGGAAGCCTTATTTAGAAACTTCTCCCTAATCATCAACACTTCACAGTTAACATGAGATGTATTTTTATGCCAGTTATTTTAATAGTTAAGCTTCATGTTGTTCTGTAAGCTGAAGTGGCTATTTTACTTGCGAATTATTGAGTAAAATCTACATAATACTACTGTTTGAACTACCTAACACTGTAATTAAAGATCTACACACCTACCTAGCTGAAACTTTTAAAAAAAACTCGTCCTTAAATGCTCAAATTTACTTATTTCAAAATCTTGATAGGATTTTTTTTTGGCTGGTATACTTTCTTTAGACGAATGTGTTTTTTTGCGTTTCTTTCCTAACGACCACATTTTATTATCCTTTTCTGATATATTTATTCTAAAAGTACCCGTTTTTATGATTTATTGCTAAGGTTAACGGCATTTCACAAAATAAGTTTGCATTATATGTCCGATAGTTCTATGGTTCGCATCCCGTTGCCGGAAAAAAATTGTGATCTATAGGCTGAAGTAATGGATGCGTCGAACTTATGGCCAGATTCAACTCTTTAATTAGTGTAGTCTAAAAGTTGAGTAGCTGTCTTTTTCTAGTTTGTCATTTCAAAATTAAAAGCAATGTTAAAATATATTCTTTGTGTAGCTTTAAACAATTACCTGAAACAAGAAAAACTGTTGATGTTCATTTCCACAGCTTGGTTCATGGACCAGACGCACAAAAATCCATTAAAGTTGCATCTGGAAACTGGTTTGAATTAATTACTGTTATTTATTTATTTTTTTTTATCACTTTACTACCGAAAGCATGTAAAATTTGGTTTATTGGTGAGTTTAAAGCTTGTGAACCTTTGTCATTTTCAAATTTTTCGTACAGGTTGCTAAGAGATATACCAAGCTTCATTTCAAGGAATTTTCGGGCAGAAGAATGTTTTGACCCAAAATTAGTGTTCTAAAAACAAGCATAGTATTCTCTTCTTCGACAAGGGGCCCGGCATGGCCAAGCGTGTTAAGGCGTGCGACTTATAATCTGAGGGTTGCGGGTTCGCATCCCCGTCGCGCCAAACATGCTCGCCCTTTCAGCCGTGGGAGCGTTATAATGTGACGGTCAATCCCACTATTCGTTGGTAAAAGAGTAGCCCAAGAGTTGGCGGTAGGTGGTGATGACTAGCTGCCTTCCCTCTAGTCTCACATTGCTAAATTAGGGACGGCTAGCACAGATAGCCCTCGAGTAGCTTTGTGCGAAATTCAAAAACAAACAAACATCTTCGACAAGGATATTGTTAAGGGGTGGATTGGGACGTGATTTCGAAGACCATTGTTGTTCTAAACGCTGTGTTGGGCGAGTTTTCCACTTCGATGAAGATCCTTAGGCTCCAAACGTTTCGTTCCTTGATAGTTTTTCGTTTGATAGCCTCGTTCTTGAATATTTTTCCTTGAGAGGTCTTTTAATTACCCTCCAGCCAAAGCGTACCCGTGGTAGTATCACACGGTGAATTGTCAGAACTCACCAGTAATCAAACATATACATTTATATGTGCTAGACGTGGTATCTTTGGCGTCACAGTTCTCATCTACTGTATCGTGCTAATGCATAGAAATACACGATGTTTTAAAATGCAGTTGGCCCACAGTGGCACAGTAGTATGTTTGCGGGCTTGGTTTGGTTTGTATTGAATTTTGCACAAAACTACACGAGGGGTATCTGCGCTAGCCGTCCCTAATTTAGCAATATAAGACTAGAAGGAAATCAACTAGTTATCACCACCCACTGCCACCTCTTTGGCTTTTTTTTTCAACGAACAGTTGGATTGACCATTACATTTTAACGCCCTCACGGCTGAAAGGACAAACATGTTTGGTGTAACAAGGATTCTAACCCGCGACCCTCGGATTATGAGTCAAGTGCCTTAACCACCTGGCCATGCCGGGCCGTATGCGGGCTTACGATGCTAGAAATCGAGTTTCGATACTCATGATGAGCAGAGCACAGATAGTCCAATGTGTAGCTGTGTGTTTAACTTCAAAACAAACAAACAAATGTAGTTAAAATAGTCACTTGTGCTTACAGTTCTACATTGTTTTGTTGTACATTTTGTATATGCCTGCTTGTAGTTTTAATGAGCCAGCATGGCTTTTTTTGTACTCCTACAGACTTACATGATAAATATACGAAACTCTATAACCCGAGTGGTTTCGAAAGGCTGACTTTATTTCTTCAGGGACAAACTGTCTATACACGTGCATTTGTACTTAAAATTTTTAATTCTTATTTCTGAGAACTATTTAAAACAAAAATAAAACAAACTTACAATAAATGTGCTAATGAACACATTTCCAACTATTGTCGGGCTATCAAGAAACGTCTAAGGTCTCTGGTTTAGTTGGAGGAAGTAGGTATATTGACTAGATCATAAAAGGCCTTTAATGCCCTTGGGTATTTCTAGACAGACTTGGAGTTATTGTTTAGAAAACAGGAAAAAAAGTCGAGTAGTGTGGTGCTAATGCTAATGAACAGAAGTGGGAAAAATGGCATAGAGCCCAGCATGGCCAGGTGGTTAAGGCACTCGACTTGTTATCCCCGCGGGTTCGAATCCCCGTCACACCAAACATGTCGCCCTTTCAGTCGTGAGGGCGTTATAATATGACTGTCAATCCCACTATTCGTTAGTAAAAGAGTAGCCCAAGATTTGGTGGTGATAACTAGCTACCTTCCCTCTTGTCTAACACTTCTAAATTGGGGACGGCTAGCAAAGATAGTCCTCGTGTAGTTTTGAGCGAAATTAAAAACAAAATGACATAGTTGGCAATGTTGTTTCAAGCTTCTCTTTTTCGAATACGTGTTAAACAATTTTGTCTTATGTGTGTCTTGTAATATAAATTACTGAAAATTGTTCCAACGAATTGTTATTGAACATTCACTGAGCAGAAACATACATAAAACGAACAACCGAAAGCTGGCGAATGACAATATATTCTCAAACCAGCGCTCGACTAAACCTGCTGTTGTGCAGGGACATCCACACACGAGCAGCGTGAAGCAGTTAAGTGTTGTGACGTTAATTAATTAGCGCCTTTCTAAATAAATAGATGCGATAGTAGTGACTAGTACAACACGAAGCAGTTTCAGCGAGCTTAACCCTAATGTGACAGTCATATACATATTGCTAATGTTGGAGCAAAAACAGTTAAGTATTTACTCGGGTATTATACAAATATAGTACGAAAATACTTTAGACCAAACCTATTAGTGATAAATGATTTAAATGCTTGGAGACAGCCTTTATCATAATGACTATTTTAAATAAACTAGGGGAAAAATATATTACAAACAAAAATCATTGTTTACGTTAATGTAAAATATCAGTTCTCTCAGTTCTTGTACCGTAAAAATCGTAGTATTTAAAATGCGTAAAACCGAAAAGCTTGACATAAGAATTGCTCTCAGAGTAGGTCATATATACGACTCAAGGTCTATTATAAAAGCGATATTTGCATATGAAAATCAAGCACGAAGCCTAATCTACTGGAATTTCTTATGTTCAAATCATGCCAAGTGGCTCAGCTGTAATTCTGCAGGCTTAAGACGCTAAAATTTGAGTTTCGTTACCCCTGATGAGCAACCCACAATTACGTCATTTTTATTGCTTTGTATATAATAACAACCGAACCAAGCTATGTTAGAAAGGTTACAGTTTCTAAGCGAGATGAAAATGGCTTTAGTTTATTTTTAATAAACATTAACGGCCAACCTATTCCTCAATAAATAAACGTTTGTCATTGGTTTATAACTTAGAAAAAACAACCAAAAAATACTGATATTAAAAACCAAACAAACTTTGCCATTATTAATTTACAAAATGATAATAACGTCCTCTTAGTATAAGATACGATAAAATTCAGAGGTTATTTTTGGATACCAAAATTTAACTCTCAAACAAAATACAAATTTTAATACCTTAAAAACAGTTTATTTGTTTTTAATTTTTCACATTGATTTGAACTCCAAATAACTTTCCTTCGTAAGGATATAGAATTCTAAACAAATAATAAACTGTTAGACGAACAATGAAACATACATTATAAATATGTCATGTTTTTCTATTTGTAATAGGTCTGAGTGAAGCGAATGTCTAATTGAGATAGTTTACTGTGATAAACTGAAGAAGGTGAACTTTAGAAAGGGTAAAGTCACTGACCCCGTAACTTGTCGCGTGCTGGATTTTATTTTAAATAAAAAGGAAGTGACATACCAAACAAATAAAGAGAACACTAATAGTGCTGTAAACTGGAACAATTTGACGATAAATCTAAACCAAGTAAATTTTATTTTATAATAGCTCAACTCTAGACCACTCTCTTAAAAACCCAGTTCTAAATTACTTTCTCTTGAACCCAGTTTTAGGTTAATATCATCAAAACTCTGTTCTAGGCTGATTTCATCAGAGTTCAACGCTCGGCTGGTTTCTTCAGAACTCAAGTGTGGGCTGGTTTTTTCAGAACTCACCTCCAGTCTGATTTCACCAGAGTTCAACACTAGGCTGGTTTATTAATAAGTCACCTCTCGGCTGGTTTATTCAGAGGTCAGATCTAGTCTGGTTTCTGTTGAATTTAGCTCTAACCTGATTTCATGAAAACTCTCTATATACTGTAATCAACAAAATTCTAGTTCGTTTAGCTTTCAGTAGAATTAAAATCAAGCTGATTTTAACAGAATTCTGCGCCTAGCTGGTTTCATTTAATGCCACATCAGACTGGTTTTACCAGAACTATACACAAGGCTTGTTTCACGAGTACTTTACTACAGGCCTATTTCATCAGATATCTTCATCAGGGTGATTTTTCTAAACCTTAAAACTGTGTTAGTTTCACCAAAACTCCACACCCGTTGACGTAATCATAGCTTGAGATCAGAGACTGTGGTTTTATTAGACATACACACCACACCGATTTCACTAGAGCTCTTCCTGTTTCATAATAGCTAGAAAAATTATTTCGCATATTTACTAATGAAAGAATTGTTTCAATTATTTGTTTTCATCGTTAACAAAAGAAGTATCTATATTTATTGTACGTTTTCGTATTGCTTTCTAGTTGACTAGTCAGATATTATAGATACGGATATGTGTTGTTTAGTTGATCACGACCGCCAGTGGTGTTTAAGTACAGAATCACATGACTGTGACCACAGCCAACCTTCGACTTTATTAACTTCACTGTGAGTCAGTTTCTTACAGTTATTTTCCTACCCCATCCTTATCCCCTTCTCTGGGTAGAAGTTTAGCATGATTTCCGGCTAGAGACGTGGTAGACACCATGGCACAAGCTGATGGAATGGTAACCGTTTTGGAAACGAAAACTTTATTATTTACGAAGTTGCAAGCTCTAGAAAATCTAATTTATTGTCTCGAAAACGGGCATATCGATGACGAAGGGAGCGCAATATTACAGGTAAGAGGTTTGCATATATTTTATGGAATAAAACAACAATCTGTAAGAGCTCGAATAACCCGAATTAAAGGGGAACTCCCATAATCTGTCAAGGTTATGAATAGTCAGTACTTAGTGTGAAAAGTTTACCCTAACGTACGCAGGACTCAGAACGTATTTTATGTAGTTCTTTAAAAACTTCTTTCAATGTACGTGTATAAAGCATATATACGTTAATTACGCATCGTTGTTGCTGCTATATTCGATATATGGTTTTATGCTTTCTGTATTGTTTGTTCGTAATCCCTGCGAAAGATACAGTGTTATCACTGACAGGTTCAAATTTTACACTGATAGCTGCTGTGTGTATTAGGATAAATGGATGAAGAACAAAATATTAATTTCAATGGTAAGGCAAGACTATATGATTGCGACAACATAAGGGCACGTGGTTAGGGTAAACTAGGACTATGTCGTATATATATATATATATGTAACTGTTGCAAAGAGATGAAAACTAGTAATCTAAACTAACATTGTATGACTTTTAGGAGTGATAGCATACACTTGGTAAGATTAAGATAAGATTATAAGACTCGAAGAATGTGATAAGGGTAACATGATAAGTTTTACTTTCCACATGGTTTTTAGTCGAAGCAGGAAGGGCGTGGAAGTGTACGGCTTATACTGTTAATGTAATAGTGAAAAAAACCAACACAAATAAGTTTGTAATTTAAACAACATGATATGGCTACTAAAGTTAAGTCCGTAATCAGTGTAACAAATCAGAATATTCCCAAGGAGGATAACGTCATACTGTCGCCCTTTATGACACCCTTATAGAGTTATTGTCTCATTTTATTCTGGAGCTTTGTATTGTGAATTCTAGAAATAAATCATACTCAAGACAGAACTATTCATATATATATATATTGTTGTGTATTATAATTTATTTCTGAAGTAATCGGGAAATTTGAATTTGAAGGTAGAAGTAAATTGAACTATAAATGTTATTTGTCAACAATATTGATACACACAATTTTCTTTTTTAACACAAATATATTTTAATACACAAACAACAATACAACTTATAATAACGGTTATTACTCGTAGTTATTACAAATGATGGTTTATATACAAGAGTTTTACAAACTGTACCAAGTTTTCTCTACAGTCTAGAACTGAATCTTTTATCGACGGTCCAACTGCACGAAGAGAAAATTAATTCTGAATCGATACTGTCACACCTCGCTTAAGCTAGCTCGTTTGGTTGGCCTAACGCCGCTTTATAAGCTAACTTTTACCAATGAAGATATTTAATGATCCTCATAGAAATAATAACGTCCAACGTTGGTTTACTGAAGTAGAACGGTTCGTAATGTTCAAAATCTATAAACGTTCCTGGTCAAATTTTGTAGTTTTCCGACTAATATGCGTTAATCACAATTATAGCTTCCGAGGCTTATAGAATACTGACTGTAGCTGACCAACAATAATTTTCTACTACTATTTCTTGGATAGCTGCTTTTATATAAACACACGAGTTTCTCAAAGTTTCAACAATGTTCGAAAACGCGCTAGCATTTTCGTAAAACAAATATTGTTGATTCTTACTCTCAATAATCTACAAATTTTGAGAACACGTGAGACTTGTGCAACAGACAACCAACAATATACGTTATAAATAACCAGTATTCTGCCCAAATTTAAGCTCTGTATGTATTTATATGTGTGTGTGCATATACATATATATTAGTGAAAATTAATACATTTTATTAACGTTAAGTAAACAAAATCACAACGAAGAATGTGTTAAAAACAGCAAATCCAAACCCCTGACTAACTGTATTAGTTTGTTATAACTTAAAAAAACACAACCCTAAATAAAAATAAATTAAACAAAAAACGCTGCTATAATTGAAAGGATCCCAGGGTATAAACAGATTGCGGTGTGGTTAAGACTGATAGACGGTGTGTCCCCATCACAATGTGAGTCTTATTCCGCAGTTACCTCCAAAACCTAGGGTACATTTTATAGTCCCACATTATAGTTTGTACCCTGGGGTGTTTTCAATTAGTGCAGCGTTTTTTGTTTAATTTATTTTATTTTCGGGTTGTTTTTTAAGTTATACAAACTAATGTATAATATTTCATTTAAATAAGATTAACTTTACTGGGAATGTTTAGCTGTAAGAATAATTTAATACATATCATAAATGTAATCTATTTATACGATAAATATTAATTCTGTTCGTTGTTCGCATCTCTTGAGCAATTTGTTTCAGATTAAGGATATTGGCGCCAAGTTTGCTTCGCTGCTAGTCTTGCTGCAGTAGTTTATAACTCAACCTAAATCCTAATTGACCTGAATACATTATGACTCTACACATTATCTCTAGGACTGATAATCGTTCTCGTATTGGTAGTTATTGCCATACCATCACCTCAACCATTCAGCAGAAACACATTTGACCCAGAAGACACGACACATGACGACTCCATCTAGATTTAATAGTTTCCCATGTTATAGCGATATATTTGTGGACTTGCACTGCTGAAAACCCTATTTCGATAATTTTAATGGGCAGAGCACGTGTAGTCCAATGTGTAACTTTGTGCTTAACCACAAACAAACAGATTTAATAAAACTTATTCAAAATATAGAAAATCACGAAAATCTTACATAAATACACTTACAAACAAAATGTTAAATGAAATAACACGACTAGAAATAAAAGTGAAATTGAGTCGTTTCTGCTTTAATCTAGCTTCTTAAATATATCCTAAAGATTTAAAACTCACCTAAAAATATATTACAAATAGCCTGACTACAACAACTCAAAACACGTCATTCGTGCATAGCAGCAACAACAAAAAAATAGGCACTTTCAAAGGTCATTTCCAATAACGTATTTAAAACACGTTAAGAATCAAGCATGAACATCTTACCCAACAAAGTTAACAACTGTGTTTTAGAATAATGCTTCACTATTCACATTAACTATAAACTATAACATTTACTGTTAAAATGCCGACATACAACGTTAACATCCGAAAAACATAGCACGATCACTGATCACCTGCTACAAACAATAACAGTATCGGTTTGTTTGTTTGTTTTTTTTTGAATTTCGCAGAAAGCTACCCGAGGGCTATCTGTGCTAGCCGTCCCTAATTTAGCAGTGTAAGATTAGAGGGAAGGCAGCTAGTCATCACCACCCACCGCCAACTCTTGGGCTACTCTTTTACCAACGAATAGTGGGATTGACCGTCACATTATAACCCCCTCACGGCTGAAATGGCGAGCATGTTTGGCGCGAGGGGGATGCGAACCCGCGACCCTCAGATTACGAGTCGCACGCCTTAACATGTTTGGCCATGCCGGGCCACAACAGTATCGGACATGAACAAAACAAATACATGAAAAACAAAGCTTCATGGCAATATCAGATTCAGATCATTATCATTAAAATTGGGCACGCAATAATACCTAGCAGCTCTGTTTAATTTCTTTTAAATCCGGTTACATTGTAGGATCTTGGAAGCAAGCCAATGCTATCGTGTTCGGTACAGAAGGAGAGCCAACAGATAAACCTGAAAGTAACCTAACTATTAAACCATTGTTTCCCAAACTTCTTATTTCTAGAGCCCTAGAAATACCACTTTCATCGAGATCCTACATTTTAAATAAATCACAGAAAAATGGTAATAATAATGTTTTATTGAATTTTTTATCAGTAAAATGGACGGGGATACAAAACTTAATGCAAGGTGTGGGTTTGATGTCACAGCATAATTTCTCGAAACGTGTTTCCAGACTTGTTAGTTTGATCGTCAATTTCTCTATATGCTCTAGTTGACCATGGCCCGGCATGGCCAGGTGGTTAAGACACTCGACTTGTTATCCGAGGGTCGCGGGTTCGAATCCCCGTCACACCAAACATGCACGCTCTTTCAGTCGTGGGAGAGTTATAATGTTACGGTCAATCCCATTATTGGTTGGTAAAAAAGTGGCCCAAGAATTGGCGGTGGGTGGTGATGACTAGCTGCTTACCTTGTAGTCTTGCACTGCTAAATTAGGGACGGCTAGTAATATGTTTTTTCAACGTAGAAAACATTTCGTTAACTTTTGACACAACGACCTAAGGCAGTGGTTCTTAAACGTTTTCGTTCTAGGACCATTTGGACTGGGCAAAAGACCCTGTAGGCCATTTAGTGGTCCTACTCCACCTGTTCTGTTCTTTCGTATAACCTCGGCTATTGAGTTTCACATCAGTGACTTGCATTTTGAACAAGTCCTTAGACCACCTACAATGTCCACGCGGACCACACATACATACTTTGAGAACAATTTACATAATATGAATCAATTTGTTGTACTTATGAGTTCCATTGACTGGCTTTCCAACTTTTTGCTAGAGTAAACGTGGATAGCACCCAACCAACTTTACTTCTGAGGCTGGTGTCTCACAGTGAGTTGGTTATTAACTCTTTAATGTGTATGTTAGCAGCATCACATTACTAGCCTCCATTATCTTTCCAATTCAATAGCAGAATGGTTTGACTAATGGAGAATTAAAACAATCCTAATAGAACTCAGCTTGTTAGTTTTTTACCAAATTATTGAAAAGTAACAAGAATCTACCACAATTATACTTGTATTGAAACCTGTTCCTCACCTTCGAAACGAGGCTTACCTGGAGCCCCCTAGTATCACAGTTTTGTCTCGGACTACACCGCTAAAAATTGGGGTTCGGTATCCGTGGTGGGCAGAGCACAGATAACTTTAGCTTTGTGTTTAGTTCCAAACAAACAAACAAACTTACCTAGATAAGCCATATAAATAACATAAAAACCAAAGTTTGGAAAAGTAAACCATACAAGAAGTTTGGCAGAAAACGACGTAAGCAACTCGGCTGAAAACATTAAGAATTACAAATCAAGCATCGGAGCCATGTTTGATATAAGCTTTGATAGCCTGTTTTAAGTTGACCAAATTCATCCTTTTATAAATTACAAACTCTTCAAAATTCAGTTTCATGCACAACTTAGACTTACACAGATCGAAATAAAGTTTCCACATCATTATGCACTCCCCATTGTTAGCAGATACGTTTTGTGAACAGTGAAGAAATCATCTCGTGAATGAACTTAACAAACATATAATGCATAATAGAGTTAAATATCTCTTCCCCCATTAAAATGTTTCTGTTTCAACGCCATCTGAAGCTAGATAACATCAAATTCTAGGTATCTGTGTTAAAATTAGTGTCTGAAATTTATACAGCTTGTAGTATAATGCAAACTTACAACCAAGTATGCTGGTGTACTGATGTCTTGTGTATGTAGTTTTATATCTCGCCAACGGCTGCATGGAAGCATGCTATGTTAGTTTTGCGTTGGATCAAACGTTACGGTTAGGGTTGTGAGAAGGTTGACATTTTTCCTGTCCCTTCTCGATCACACCAACATTGACCAAAACCACGGCGTAGAGAAAACTATTAACTGTGTCTACTCAGTTGCTAACCAGTCTTAGTTTCTAGCGCAGTGTTCTTTTTCTATAGAGGTCAATAAATCTTTATGCTACTGTGTCATTGACCGCGCCGGAGACATGATTTCTGCCTTAGTGAAAGTTGGAGTCCAAATCATTATTCTTTACTAGGGAATCCGGCATGGCCGGTGGTTAGGGTGCTCGACTCGCAGTCTGAGGTCGCAGGTTCAAATCCTCATTCCACCAAACATGCTCGTTCCTCAGCTGTAGGAGGATTATAGTACGGCTATTCGTTCATTAAAAGGTGACCCAACAGTTGTCGGTGGTAGTGCCTAGCTGCTTTCCTCTAGTCTTTCACTGCTAAACTAGGAACGGCTAGCGCAGATAGGCCTCGTGTAACTCTACACGAAATGCAATACAAATCAGTCTTTCACTGGGTCAAATATACCAAACTTGTATTTTCTGGAACTTTATATACAGATGCAAATATATATTACGATTAGACAAAACCCATAAAAATTACTCAATTCTTTCTGTGTTGTAATAGGTCCATTCTTTTCAGGAGTAAACATAATTTCACTTTTTACCGCTAAAATGACCAATTTCAAACGATGTTTACCCCTCTAGGTTACATTGCTCCATGATTTTCCTATCTTAGTAAGGCAGTTTTATTAAGACAAAATCAAACATTGTCTCTTGTTCATGAATTTTTCTTCAAAATAAACGGCATCAAATATTTGGTTATAATATCCTTAGTTAGACAAAAATTTCTATTTATTACATAAAACTGTTGTGTATACAAGTGTATAAGATGTTAGATAGGCTTGTGCTAAAGTATTACTTCACCAATCTAGAAAGTGAATATGTTTTACGAACATGACTTCTGAAATATGTTTATCGCATAAACTCGTTGCTTCCTAATATTAACTATAAATTTTAGGTTACTTTACACGGTATTATGCATTATTAATGAAATAATATTTAGATACGAGATAATTCTGAATGAAATGCATATTATATGTATTAATATGTATATTAACCCTGAATAAGCCGCAAAGGCGAAACGTTAGTTTATGCAAAAAAATATATTCATTAATATTTATCTAGAGTGTAAAGTTCGTTTTCCCTTAGCTTTTATGCAAATGTGTAAATTATCTCCAGTATGTAGTACAAATTGTGTTGTTTATTTCCTCCGTAATACGGTTGATAATACGCATTTCTTCCGACAAACTCCTTCCTACTGCAACACCACCTTTTAGTGTTCTCTAGAATCTAGATGTTTAACGTCACTAAGCAGTGCAACCAACAGGCAAAGAACGTATTAATAAATATCATGACCTTCGACTGCTGCAACATTCCTTGTCATATAAAAAAGGAGAAACAGATGCATGTAAAGGAAGTGTGAAATGAATGCGTGTGTATCCATCAGCCGAGACAATGAAGTTTGGGATAGTTAAATTGCTATTTTTTTTATTAGAAAAACAACGCATGCTCTCCGTTACCCAAATCAATGATTATTTCTACATATATTTAATTTTTAAATAATATATTTCTCGTGCAAATGAAATTTGTTGTTATACGTTTCGCCACGTCTCGCATGCCAAAAATTATACAACACAGTTTCAGTGCAATATGAGTGAAGCTTTTTAGGTGCAATTATCGAAATTTTGTTTAGGAGTGTCACTACACAAAGTTCATCTTTCATATTTTCAATTTCTTTAAGACTTGTATAAACGTCACCACAGTGTTGTAAATTTATTATTATGTGCAACAGGATGGCTCTTACAAGCAGCTGGATATATATTTTGCGATAATAACGAAGTAATTTTTTATGTATTTACTATTAAAAAGGTTTAATAGTAACAATTATAACAATTCACTGATGTGTTTTTAATACGTTGATATTGGCCTTGAATATTTTCGAAATACGACTGTTTCAAACTGGACAAAACGAGAAATTATTAATGTTATTCGATAGTAAATAATCTTGTGTTATTTACTTCTTTCATTTGGAAGCCGAATTTATCATTGTTAAAAAATAAATAAATTAACATACAACATTTATTAGAGTATTGACCACCATGGGGGCGCTTCTTGCATTTCCAGTTTGCGATACTATGAAAATTAACATATTCTTTTAGTCCCTCACGAGAAAAATGTTTACGTGTTTTCACTTTATATCTAGCATAACCTGCAATTACAATGATATCAAAAATTACACATGTAGAGTGTGTATCAACAATGACGTACGCCTATTGTTTTAAAGGTCATGTGTTACGCATTATAATTTCTTTTGGGTCTCTGATTTGTTACGTTATGCTCGTTACGTATTACTTTGTTTTTGCTTTTCTTTTTTTTTTTGTTTTTTTTTCTAATTTTGAGCAAAACTACACAAGGGTTATCTGCGCTAGCCATCCCTAATTTAGCAGTGTGAGACTAGAGGGAAGGCAACTAGTTATCACCACCCACCGCCAACTCTTTTACCAACGAATAGTGGAATTAATCGTCACATTATAACGCCTCCACGGCTGAAAGGTCAAAAATGTTTGATGTGATGAGGATTCGAACCCTCGTCCCTGATATTAAGAGTAGAGTGCCTTAACCACCTGGCCATGCCGGGCCACTACGTATTACTACTCTAAATAACCGGAATTTTAAGTTTGAGCTTAATAGTTAATCAAATGTTAATATATATTAAATTTTTATTACTTGTCAACAAGAGTGATACATACAATTTCTTTTTCAACAAATATATTTTAATATACAAACATAAATATAATACAATTTACAATAACGGTTAGTACCAATATTTATTACAGATGATGGTTTATATACAACAGTTTTACAAACTTACAGACAATACTGAGTCTCATATTCGGTCTGGAACTGAATATTTTACCAATGGTCCAGGATCACAACGAATAAATTAATTCTAAGTTGATATTGTCACACCACGCTTAAGCTAACGATGTCTTTCTTGGCTAGCCCCACATGGGTTAGAAGCTCCCTCCCTCCAGCAAAGATATTTAATGCCCTCGTAGAAATAATAACGTCCGAAGTAATTCACTGAAGTTGAACAGTTCGTGATGTTCGAAATCTCTAACATTTATGTAGTTTTCCTATTAATATACCTTAATCACAATTATAACGTCCTAGGCCTATAGCATACTGACTCTACCTGTCCAATAATATTCTAATTTTCTCTCGGCTAGCTGCTTTTTATTAAAATCACGCGAGACTGTAGAACCTTCACCGAAGTTCGCGACAATACTGTCAATCACTAATATTATGTGCACACTTGGTACATTGTTGATCCTTACCCAAGAAACCTCTACAAGTTTCGAGAACAGGCGAGACTTTAGCAATACACAGTTAAGCATATACGTCACAGAAAAAAAGAACACTTTACAGAAGGAAGCGTAGGTATTATAGTAAATCTGTTACACACTTTTAAAACAAGGAAATGAATAGATCCTGTCTGACCACAACTTTTCTCACCAAAGCATTGCAGTAGCAAGAATATGACAAAACCTATGGGTAATAATTTTCTATGGACCTTCTTCCACCCACCACTCCATCTATATAACATGCATACTTTTATATACTTTCCTTTCAAGAAACAAAACACATAATCTTTTTGAAACTTTTAAAAGTGTAACAATCATTTAATGGTTTTAGAAAAGGTCAGTATACTAGAAAACAGGAATCAATTATATCATGAACGAATAATGCCAATAAGCAGAATAATAAATATGGAACATAGAATTGTCCTATCTTCAGTTTTAGTATAATAATTCCATTTTTTTTTTTTTACCCAGCATTAAGCCTAAAGTTAATAAAGAAATGTGGAATAGTTAACTAATGAATGAATGTTTGCTGTAAGTTTTTATCAACGCTACAAGTGTGTCTACCAGTTTGGTCGATCATTTTTTCACACCTAAAGTGTTTTTGATTAACTATAACTTCAGAAGCTTTAAGAGTTTTGGCTTCGTGTGTGTGTGTGTATGTGTGTTAAAAAATTAAACGCAAGACTGTTTTATTATATCTTTCTCAATTTTTGTCGTCATCCAGTGGCACAGCGGTATGTCTATGGACTCGCATCGCCAGAAACCGGGTGTAGATACCCGTGATGGGCACAGCACAAATAGCCCACAAATAGCTTTGTGTTTGGTTCCAAACAATTAAACGAACCTATTTAGAGATGATTTGTCAAATTATTTTTGCAAACTTGTTGCTCACGTGCATTCATTGAAATATTTTAAAAGTTTTGTTCTTACGTATCTTCAGCCAAAAGAACAGTACCGTGTTTCGTATTAGGTGAACTCGGCAGTTGCCTGTGGCCTCTGTATCTGTGAATTGTGGGTGGACATTTTTTTTCAAAATGTATTGCTTTGTTGAAAAAAAAAGATAACAAAAAAAACGAAATAAAAATAAGAAATATAATAATAACATACTATATTTGATATCAGAATGTTGCGTGGATAATATCAAAATACAATATTAATACCATTCTGAATTGCATATTAAAAATTAATTAATATAAAACTTCTTGACTTGCTCCAGGCCCCCGAACTTACAACGTTCCCTGAGTCCCTTTCCACCTCGCTGTCTAACCTTGGATTTTTGCAGTTTGCATTTACAGATACGATCCTGGCCTGAAAACCGATTTTAGGGAGAAGTTGAAAGCTTATTCATAAATATTGAACGTGAATGTAAAATCTGGTCAGTATTGTATTACTTGTTAATTTTTGTACATCCATTCTATTATATACACCCCTTTGTGGTTCAGCGTTAAGCGCGGGGTTAAAGTGACGCACGTGTATATCTCCTGAAAGAACTACCCGGTTAACGAGATTCACGAATTGTCAACGGCTACGGTGTTTACACACATTACGAGCAAGCTTAATATTTTCGTGACTTGTACGTGGACAGGATAACCTTAGTAGAGTAACGTTATTGATTTTAACAAGTTATTCACTTTCATGGCTCACTTTTCTGTTAGCTTAATACAAGCAATATTTCGTGTTTCGATTGTCATTTCCAACTTTTGACGTGTATAATAGTAATTTTCTCCATAGCTAAAATTATAGGTTCGATCCCTGTAGACAGTTGTTGTGCATCTTTGTACTCAAACAAACCACATAGACAATAATATGAGTTATATAATTTTATTCGTGACAGCAACCAAATATGTGTGCGAGGACAAGGAGTGCGTGTGTGGGGAGAGCTGATCAATTAAAATTCCCCCCCCCCCACACACACACAAGAGCGGAATGTCTACCGGTTGGTACCATAACATTTATCCTTAGTTGTACATTTACTAGACTCTTCAGTAGCAGCATAACAAAAACTTTAACACTGATTCAATTGTGATAATTAATTGTGCATACTTCATGACATGTCCTAAAATACTGTAGTAATAAGCGTTTACAATTCCTAGTGAACAGTGACAATACGTTTCCCTCATAATAATAATAGTTTTAATACAGGATTGTTGATATTACAATGTTTACTTATTTCAGAAAAGTAAAACACAAGATATACTTAATTAACCATAGTGACTGCCAGGTTCATTTTTAGTTGCACTTCATATGCAGGGTGTTCGGAAAGTCACTGTGCAATTTTGTCTGTTAATAAATATATAAATGCACAGTGACTTTCCGAACACCCTGAACGAAGTTTTTTAATCAGAAGCTAATATTAATTACAATTCAAGAATAAAAACCAGGTATAAGATTTTCTTGCTTTATATAAGATATTAGATTAAACATTTGGAATAAATTGTTGAAAGCTCTTGTTACTAAGGTACTGAAACAGACATAAAACTACAACTATTTCTGTTTGTCTTTTTTATCGGATTAAATAATATGTATGCCTATATATTTTTCTGTTTTGTGATGTTGATTCTTCAACTAATATAATAATAAAAGATATACAATCTCACATAACTGTTAGATATTGAAAAGGACGGCTGAAGTAGACTGCCATTATTAACAAAAGATGGCGCTACAAGAAACTTAAAACAAGTTTAGGCTCGTGAAATGCTCAATTGTAAAAGGTAAACTGGTGATCAGAGTACAATTAGAGCAGTAACGTGGCCAAGTTTTCTACTCGTGGTCAATAAATTTAAACAGCTGAAATTGATTTAAATTTGTAATAAAGAGGTGTCATGGAAAGAAATCTAGTCAAATGTAATATAATTTATATGTTTATATTAAATAATATAAAATAAGTTTGTTATATATAAAAGCTGAAAAATAATATGTGATAAATATACCTAGATATTTTCGGGAGGGAAAAACTCCTTAACCCCCTCCATTGACTGCATCATTTACTTTATCTTCATCAGTAAATGGATTGTCATTTCTGAAAATATAGGCATTCGCAGATGGTGGGGGAAAGGGGCTCTTTCTTTACTCATTCAACATATGTTTATGAATTTACAAGTTTTTATTTACTTAACAGGTTCGCACCACTTAATACACTTAATTTTCAATTCTAATAAAAATCACCAGGTTTGTCATTAGCTTTACTTAAATTTTCTAGATATCTACCCTGTAGCTAAATATATAAAATCGTCGCTATCACAGAGGCTTCTTGGACATTGGACATGGCACTTCTCACTCAGGTCATCAAAGAGACTGATATTGTCTTGCAGACATCCCATGGGATAGTGTGGTCGGGGTCAATCAATTTTTCTGCTATTGAGGTTATATAGTTAGTTGCATGTCTGTTGTATACTTTAAACTGATCTTACAAATATCAAAACCATCGACTCTGACTGCAGAAGCTTGTCTGTTCTCTTGAATGTAAAATGGCAGAACTTTGAAGGCGAGTCCACTTTGACTTTGTTCTTCCTCTTGGAAAAAGTTCTGCGGACGCTCATATTTGAAACGTAAAAAAAAAACAACAACAACAAAAGAAATAAAACTTGAAACCACAAAGTTAAGTTGCACCAGAAAGGTACAGATAAATGAATGGATATTTCTTTGTATGTAAGACCTAACAGCAGATCACGTCAATATTCTGTTGTTGGCTCCCTTCCTCCAGTGGTTATTTTAATATAGTTCGCTAACATAAATGTAATGCCATCAAAGCTTTTTGTGTGGTTAGTTAGTTAAGAGTTCTTTTTGGCTCCAAATAACATAACCTCTCGTAAACCAGATAAAATGTTGCAATAGTTGCATGTTATGATAAACCAGTCTGTTTCATGAATTTCCCAATATACTTCAAAGAACATTATGGGTTATACCCATGCGGAATATAATTTTTAACTAGTTACATCAGCGAGGACTTACTTTGTTATATGAAGTTTACCCGGACTAGGAATATTTATAAAGATAAAAACCGAAACACACTTTAGAAAAGAACCAACAGCAGATGAATCTCAACTAAAAACATCCGAAGGTATTCAAATCTTCTATTAGATCTATCGTTGGATATGCATGCTCAGCTTGACTAAATGTCACAAAGTAATTTTCTTTTACCTTTCGGAAGGAAGTGGTAGGCAAATGCAACTTACTTTTCCAAGTTGACCTGACCTAAAGTACTGTTCATACTAAGTAACTCTAATGGATTTTGTTGTCCTTTTCTAGTTCAAAGTTGTTTCATCGCCATAAATCATCATTTATCCGATTTAACTTCATTGAATATCTCCAACGTGTCTATGCAGCGTTGAGAACACCTTGAATTTAGAATACAATGATATAGTCATTCATTGTTCTGTGTTATTGGTAGAGTGAAATGGGTTATATGCTTTTTGAAATCATTTCCTAAGGGCTGAATATATAGATATAAAAAGATTTGAATTGAAAGAATTGTCAAGGTTAATGAATAGAACAATTAACTGATAAGTGAACAGTAAATATGAGAAAACCACAGCTGTAATTACATGACATAGTTCCAATGGGAAAACTGGTCTCTTATGATTTATGAGGCCTGTCATGGTCTGGTGGTTTGGGCGATCGACTCCTAGTTTGTGGGACGCGAGCTTGAATTCCTTCATCGAATTTTCTAATCCTTTAATGCCCGAGTGCTTTATAAATTTTCGACAAATCACACTTTTATCGTTAGTAAAAAAAGTACCCAAGTTGGTGGTTTTGACTATCTGTTTTCATACTAGTCGAGAGGTTTCCAAGCTGTGTTACGACACACTAGTGGGTTGCGGCAAATTGCTAGGTGTGTCGCGAATATGTATGTTCTTATAGCAAAGTCACATCGGGCTATCTGCTTTATCCACCGAGGGTAACCGAGCCTCTGATTTTAGCATTCTAAGTCCGTAGACTTACCGTGCGCCAGCAGGGGACCGCGTCGCGAGTGTTTCACCAATTGAAGAATAATTAAAAACAGAAACTCCACAAAACATAAATGACGGCAGGGGAGTCAAGCTACTGATATCTTGTTAACCTATTTGAAAATATTGACGTGTTTGTTTTTAAATCTGCCGTAATTATTACAGACACTAATGGTAATTATTGTGCACATTAGGAGTAATTATTACGCAAGTAGTGAAGTAATTATTACAGACAATAGTCTTAATTATTATGGAGATTAGTAGTAAAGTTATTATTACAGACAATAGTAGTAATCACTACGGACACTAGTGGTAATTATTACACACATTAGTAATAATTATTACAGACAGTGGTAGTATTATTAGTGACTCTCGTGATCTATGTGCTATTTCTATTTATACAGTCCCCTACTAGTACAGTGTTAAGTTTAGGGATTTACAATGGTACAATCAGGTGTTCGATTTCCCTCGGTGGACCCGGCAGATGGCCCGATGTGGCTTTTCTATAAGAAAACACAAATACACTGTCTGTACCAACAATCAGTATTTTTTTAATATGATTGTGAAATACAAAGTTCTGAATTGTAAATTTTTCTAAAATTTCAACAATGTAGAAATTAATTAAACATTGTAGTTTAGAAATATTTTGTATGGAGAAATTTAACAAAAATATTTTGTAAATTAATGAAAGTATCAAATGAAGTTTTTTAATTTCTATTTAAAAAAAAAAAGAAAGTGGAAGAAAGGGATTTGGAAGCCTTATGTCGCGTGCGGTATTTTTAAAGCCATGAAAGTTAAATGTGTTACGCGTTAATATCACGTTTTAAAAATGAACGAACAATTATAGAATTTATATATGAAAAACAGAAATATATTATGATGTATAATAAACAATTGTAAATAAGGCTGTCTGTCATTAAGACACATTTCACTGATACAAGGTTAAAACCATCTATTGTTGAAAAATTTACATCTAAGCAGTTATTGCCCATTGAGAGTCTGTGGACATACAACGCTAAAAATCAGATTTCGATACCCGTGGTGGGTTTAATACAAATAGTAGCTTTGTGCTTAACTACAGATAAACAACCATAATTTATTAAATACCATAAAATTAATGGATGATGAGAAATATTTAATTACTGAACATTATATCAGATTAGACAAGTACGATCATGTAACGTTATTTAATTATTACATACGTAATAGAAACAGTATTACCTATGAAATGTTTCATTTTTATTTATACGTGATATCGCAAATGCTAATTATAGCATTTTTTATCATTTTAAAATCTGTTAAATTATGGATGGCTTTACTTAAAATTCAACAAAACATGGCCGTTAGGGCTAATCGAAATGTTCGTGAGTTCGATCAAGTCAAAAGCCTCTTGAAACTTTATGTGTGAATAAAATATCCCAAAAGTGTTACTATGTACAACTGATCAACAAAAAACTTGATCAAGTGAACTTTTTAAAATCATAAGTGTTACTTTCTGATAAAAATGGAATTTTAAAATCATAATTCTTTCTAATGGTTAATAACACACAAAAAACAGTTGATGAATCTGTAAGAAAGAACGAATTTGAGTTTGAAATTTACGCCATAACATCATTCAACTTTATTCTTTTGGTGCAGCTTTAATCGATCGAACAAATGATTTCGATACAACTGAACATTATATTTTTTTCAGTATTGTAAAACTAGGGTAATTTTATTGAAACTGATACAACCTCAAATTCTCTTTCGGAATAAATTTATATAAAAGTGAGTGTTTATTTTATAATTAGACCAGAAAAAAACATTTCTGTAGAATAATTATCACAAGAAATTAAAGACACAATAAAATCCGTTCTGAATAATATATTCTCACTGAACAAAAGGTTCTGTCGTTAAGCCTAAAGTTAATCTCCTCCACATTATGCCCCCCGCTGGTACAGCGGTATGTCTACGGATTTACAAGGCTAAGATCAGGGGTTCGATTTCCCTCGATGGGCTCAGCAGATAGCCCGATGTGGCTTTGCTATAAGAAAAAACACACACACACACACGATCCACCACATTACATATCATGCAGGGACATAACAACCATCAGCTGCTTTCTTGGTTAAAAACTTTGATGTATGCAGAATTAAGACATTCAGGGCTTTGCCCGGCATGGCCAGGTGGGTTAAGGCGTTTGACGCGTAATCTGAGGATCGTGGGTTCGAATCCCCGTCGCACCAGACATGCTCGTCCTTTCAGCCGTTGGGTTATTATTATTTAACGGTCAGTCCCACTATTCGTTAGTAAAAGAGTAGCCCAAGAGTTGGCGGTGGGTGGTGATGACTAGCTGCCTTCCCTCTAGCTTTACGGTGCTAAATTAGGGATGGCTAGCGCAGATAGCGCTCGAGTAGCTTTGCGCGAAATTTAAAAAAAAAAAAAAGACATTTTAGAGACACTTAACACAAAACATCTAGAGGTTGCCATACAAAAACACATTATGTGATATTAAGTTTCTAGCATTTACATTGTTAAAAGTATTTGTGAGAGTCTTGCAAGATTTTTCTTATAAATATTAAAATATAAAAATATTGTGTGACTATATTTCTGTTTTAATTTTCATAAATATATTTATGTAATTATAAAGAAGCAAAAGTATTTCCTGTGTTGGAAATGACAATCCACAAAGCTTGAACATCGGAATTGTGCGAATTTCGCGAAGTTTCTACTCTTCTCTAAGCCTTTTTTTTGTACTTTTAAAGGGAAATGTTTTAATTAATAGACAACGAGGTATTTATATCTACCCAGACGAGTTTGCGATATTAATTATGAGAAAAAGCAAATATTTATTTAACCTTTTTTACCGCTACGATGTTTAAGTAGTAATGTTTATAATGTTTTTTTTTCCGTAAACCATATTTTCGATTGTACGTAATGAATTGATTGAAGAATAAAAAAAGACCTAACTTTTGAGTAAGAAAACCCTGACTACGTAATTAGTGCTGGGTAATTATGGGAATGCGTACAAACTATGAGTAACCAAGCTCAAGGACAGTAAACGCTTCTCACGGCCTTACTGAATGCGCCATTTGAACATTCACAAAAAGAACAACAATCAACACTTGGCACAATGTCATGCCAATTATATAGACAACACAAAATTACACTAAGACCAGATCTACCCTGAAATGTGATAAACAGTCATCCCATGAAACTTTCTTTTTCCAAAACCAGTGATGCAACAACCGTTGTTTATCTCTCTCTCTCTCGCGCTTACTTATTTACACTCTTAGAATCCGCGTGAGCACGTGTTAATCTGGCCTTGGCTGACACTACTGCTTTATGTTACTAAGTTAAAAAAAGGCCCTTCAAAAATCTCAAAAGAATCAGTAATCGTATAATGTGGCAGCTGAGTTAAAATGATTTAACTCTTCTTTAAAAGGATAAAAATATTGTAATTGTTCCTGTTAGTGAATTACTAAATGACAGTGGATAGATTCTCTAATTGTTCCTGTTAGTGAATTACTAAATGACAGTGGATAGATTCTCTAATTGTTTCTGTTAGTGAATTACTAAATGACAGTGGATAGATTCTCTAATTGTTCCTGTTAGTGAATTACTAAATGACAGTGGATAGATTCTCTACTTGTTTCTGTTAGTGAATTACTAAATGACAGTGGATAGATTCTCTAATTGTTTCTGTTAGTGAATTACTAAATGACAGTGGATAAATTCTGTAATTGTTTCTGTTAGTGAATTACTAAATGACAGTGGATAAATTCTGTAATTGTTTCTGTTAGTGAATTGCTAAATGACAGTGGATAAATTCTGTAATTGTTTCTGTTAGTGAATTACTAAATGACAGTGGATAGACTCTCTAATTGTTTCTGTTAGTTAATTACTAAATGACAGTGGATAGATTCTCTAATTGTTTCTGTTAGTGAATTACTAAATGACAGTGGATAAATTCTGTAATTGTTTCTGTTAGTTAATTACTAAATGACAGTGGATAGACTCTCTAATTGTTTCTGTTAGTTAATTACTAAATGACAGTGGATAGATTCTCTAATTGTTTCTGTTAGTGAATTACTAAATGACAGTGGATAGATTCTCTAATTGTTTCTGTTAGTGAATTACTAAATGACAGTGGATAGATTCTCTAATTGTTCCTGTTAGTGAATTACTAAATGACAGTGGATAGATTCTCTAATTGTTTCTGTTAGTGAATTACTAAATGACAGTGGATAGATTCTCTAATTGTTTCTGTTAGTGAATTACTAAATGACAGTGGATAGATTCTCTAATTGTTTCTGTTAGTGAATTACTAAATGACAGTGGATAGATTCTCTAATTGTTTCTGTTAGTGAATTACTAAATGACAGTGGATAAATTCTCTAATTGTTTCTGTTAGTGAATTACTAAATGACAGTGGATAAATTCTGTAATTGTTTCTGTTAGTGAATTACTAAATGACAGTGGATAAATTCTGTAATTGTTTCTGTTAGTGAATTACTAAATGACAGTGGATAAATTCTGTAATTGTTTCTGTTAGTGAATTACTAAATGACAGTGGATAAATTCTGTAATTGTTTCTGTTAGTGAATTACTAAATGACAGTGGATAAATTCTGTAATTGTTTCTGTTAGTGAATTACTAAATGACAGTGGATAAATTCTCTAATTGTTTCTGTTAGTGAATTACTAAATGATAGTGGATAAATTCTCTAATTGTTCCTGTTAGTGAATTACTAAATGACAGTGGATAGATTCTCTAATTGTTTCTGTTAGTGAATTACTAAATGACAGTGGATAGATTCTCTAATTGTTTCTGTTAGTGAATTACTAAATGACAGTGGATAGATTCTCTAATTGTTTCTGTTAGTGAATTACTAAATGACAGTGGATAGATTCTCTAATTGTTTCTGTTAGTGAATTACTAAATGACAGTGGATAGATTCTCTAATTGTTTTTATTAGTGAATCACAAAATGACAGCGTGTAGATTCTGTTAAAACATGATCCCACTTGTAACGTTGAAAAGGAACTTAACAAGCCATTCGTGTTATTTATAATGTTGCTTATCATAATTTATCTCGGTTCAATCTCCGATTTATTATGTTACGTATTACAATTTCAAATAGCCAGAAATTTTAATTTAAATTTATAAGTTTAATTAAATGTTAATACGTATCAACTTTATGGTATTTCCCAACAAGATTGATACACATCATGTTTCTTCTTAACACAAATATATTTTAATGTACAAACAATAATACAGTTTTTAATAATGATTTTACAAATAATTATTTACATACAACCATTTTATAATATATTTTAATGTACAAAAAAAGAAAAACAATACAATTTTATAATAATAGTTATTAGAAATATTGATTTGTATACAAGGATTTTAAAAACTTTTATAAACTATACTGAGTCCTATATCTGGTCGATAGCTTAATATTTTATCGACGGTCCAAGTCCATCAGGCGCAAAGTACACAGATATATTTCACTTGACGGAAATTTTAGCTAGATCTATTCTTAGTTGACCTAACGCGGTCAACTTACTTACAAACTTACTTTTCGGAGAGAAATATATATATCTAATGTTCTTGTGGAAAAACCAACGTCCGAAGTTAATTTTCTGCTGTTGAATGGTTCGTAATATTCGAAATATATAAACTTTCCTGGT